>NC_057716.1:27628758-27665331 GCF_004010195.1 Chiloscyllium plagiosum | reverse complement strand
GAGATGTTCCCTAAGGCGCTCTGCTAGGAGGCGCCCAGTCTCTCCAATGTAGAGGAGACCGCATCGGGAGCAACGGATGCAATAGATGATATTAGTGGATGTGCAGGTAAATCTTTGATGGATGTGGAAAGCTCCTTTGGGGCCTTGGATGGAGGTGAGGGAGGAGGTGTGGGCGCTGGTTTTACAGTTCCTGCGGTGGCAGGGGAAAGTGGCAGGATGGGAGGGTGGGTCGTAGGGGGGCGTGGACCTGACCAGGTAGTCACGGAGGGAACGGTCTTTGCGGAAGGCGGAGAGGGGTGGGGAGGGAAATATATCCCTGGTGGTGGGGTCTGTTTGGAGGTGGCGGAAATGTCGGCGGATGATTTGGTTTATGCGAAGGTTGGTAGGGAGGAAGGTGAGCACCAGGGGCGTTCTGTCCTTGTTGCCGTTGGAGGGCTTTCTCTAGTTACCCTCTTGCTCCTTATATATGAATAAAAGGCTTCGGGGTTTTCCTTAACCCTGTTGCTAAAGATACTTCATGACCTTTTTTAGCCCTCTTATTCCTCATTTCAGACTGGTCCTACATTCCCAATATTCTTCCAAAGCTTCATCTGTCTTTAGTTGCCTAGACCTTATGTATGCTTCGTTTTTCCTCTTAGCTTCTCTCACAATTGCACCTGTCATCCATGGTTCCCTAAACTTGCCATTTGTATCCCTCATGTTCACAGGGACATGTCTGTCCTGCACTCTAATCAACCTCTCTTTAAAAGCCTCCCAAATATCAAATGTGGATTTACCCTCAAACAGCTGTTCCCAATCTACCTTCCCCAGCTCCTGCCCAATTTCGGTATAGTTGGCCTTTCCCCAATTTAGCACTCCCTTAGGACCACTCTCGTCTTTGTCCATGAGTATTCTAAAACATACGGAATTGTGATCACTATTCCCAAAGAAATCCCCTACTGAAGCTTTAACCACCTGGCCGGGTTCATTCCCCAACACCAGGTCCAGTATGGCCCCTTCCCAAGTTGGACTATTTACATACTGCTCTATAATGCCCTCCTGGATGCTCCTTACAAATTCTGCTCCAACTAGACCTCTAACAAGTGAATACCAGTCAATGTTGGGAAAACTAAACTCGATCACCACCATGCTTGTTACTCTTACATCTTTCCATAATCTGTTTACATATTTGTACCTCTAACCTCACGCTCGCAATTGGGAGGCCTGTAGTACAGCCACAACATTGTTCCACCCCCTCCCTATTTCTGTGCTCTGTCTCACTGCTCGAGTCCTCCATAGTGCCCTCCTTCAGCACAGCTGTGATATCCTCTCTGACCAGCAATGCATCTCCTCCACCGCTTTTATCTCCCTCTCTATCCTACTAAAACATTGATATCTTGGGATATTTAGTTGTCAATCATGCCCTTCCCTCAGTAATAACAAAAACATCATTCTCCCAGGTACTAATCCAAGCCCTAAGTTCATCTGCCTACCTACTACACCTCGCATTAACACAAATGCACCTCAGACCACCAGTCCCTTTGTGTTCATCATCCCTTTGTGCTCCTTGCCTACTCTTCCTTTGTCACACTGACTCATTATCTAGTTCCTTACAGGCTTTAGTTACTGCCTCCTTACTGTCCACCAACCTCCTCATTTTAACAGAGTTAGCAAAAGCACCTCCAAGGACCTTGGTTCCAGTCTAGCCCAGGTGTAGACCGTCCAATTTGTAATAGTCCCAACTCCCCCAGAACTGGGTCCCAATGTCCCAAAGATCTGAATGCCTCCATCCTGCATCATCTCTCAAGCCACGCATTCATCCTGCCTATTCTATCATTCCTACTCTGACTAACATGTGGCACTGGTAGCAATCCTGAGATTACTACCTCTGAGGTACTTTTTAACCTGGCTCCTAACTCCCTAAATTCTGCTTGTAGGACCTCATCCTGTTTTTTAACTCTATCATTGGTGCCTATATGCATCACGACAGCTGGATGTTCACCCTCCCCCTTCAGAATGTCCTGCAGCCGATGTGAGACATCCCTGACCTGTTCATCTAGGAGGCAACATACCATTCAGGAGTCTCATTTTCGACCACACAACTGCCTATCTACTCCCATTGCAATTGAATCCCCTATGACTATAGCCCTTCCACTCTATTTCCCGCTCTTCTGAACAGCAGAGCCAGCCACGGTGCCACGGCTACTGCTGCCTTCCCCTAGTGAACCATCTTCCCCAACAGTATCCAAAACGGTATACCTGTTTTGGAGGGAGCTGGCCGCAGGGGACAGCTGCACTGCTTTCCTGCTCTTTCTCTGCCCTTTTGTCACCCCTTCCCTTTCTCCCTCAGCAACCCTAATCTGCGGTGTGACCAATTCACTGACCGTGCTATCCATGACCTCCTCAGCATCGCGGGTGCACCAAAGTGAGTCCATCCACACCTCCAGAGCCGTCATGCGGTCTAACAAGAGCTGCAGCTGGACACACTTCCTGCACGTGAAGGAGTCAGGGACATCAGCCGCGTCCCTGAGCTCCCACATTGAGCAAGAGGAGCGTAACATGGGTCTGAGATCTTCTGCCATTTTAAATCTTAGGCTTAACTTACTCTTAACTTAGATAAATGATAAAGGGAAGAAAAGAAATTTTTTTACCAATCACATAATAATAAAAAAATAGAAAAATGTTACCTTATCCACACACAACAGAATCCATTTTTTTCAGTTAGAGGAGGATGGTAGACGGCTGGGAGAAATTACAGGTGTAGTGTCTCAGGTTCAGCGCCTGCCCAAATATATCTGTTCATTCACCTTCCCCGTGTCTGCGTGGGTTTCCTCCGGGTGCTCCAGTTTCCTCCCACAGTCCAAAGATGTGCCAGTTAGGTGGATTGGTCATGCTAAATTGCCCACAGTGTCCAGGGATATGCAGGCTAGGTGGATGAACCATGGGTAATGCGGGATTACAAGGATAGGGCAGTTGGTCTGGTGGGATGATCTTCGGAGGGGCAGTGTGGACTCAATGGGCTGAATGGCCTGCTTCGACATGGGATTCTATCTTGCCTGAAACATTTAAATCGCGGAATGTTAGGCTGCTGGTCATGACCCTCTCTGAACCAAATCTCTGGAATAGGTACAACTCAGTTCAAAGCATTAAACCAAGTTCTAAGTTCATCTACCTTACCTGTCATACTCCTCTTATTAAAACAAATACACTTAAGATCACTCATCCTGCCATGTTCAATAACCTCTCCCTGACTGTTCTTCCTCATCGCGTTACTAGCCTGAGGCTCAGACTCCTCCTCAGACATATCACTTGCTGACCTATTGCTCTGGTTCCCTCAGCCCTGCCACACAAGTTTAAACCCTCCCGAATGGTTCTGACAAACCTCTCTGCCTCTAATTCTGTGGGTGCTGTTTGGATGCTCAGTGGGTTCTCTGGGGCTGCATTATGGGTTCTCTGCAGGTGCATTATGGGTGCTCTGTGGGTGCAGTATGGGTGCTGTGTGGGTGCTGTTTGGGTGCTCAGTGGGTTCTCTGGGGCTGCATTATGGGTGCTCTGTTGGTGCAGTATGGGTGCTGTTTGGGTGCTCAGTGAGTGCAGTGCTGCCTTACCCTCCTGTGTACATATGTTCAAGACAACCTGAAGTCTGGCCTCAGTTCATTTGAAGAGTGGAAGAACCCAGACACGGACGTGAGCACAATCTACTCTAAGGACCTGTTACATGCGTCCATTAAACTTTTTGCCCAAACATGGCCTTGCCCACCCACTAAATCTGGCCACCTCTTTCCAGTGACAGAACAATGATTTCCTTCAGTAGTTTCTGAACAGGATAGGGGGGCTGTGGGAAACATCGATTCCAGTACATTCATTTTCTCAGAAACCAAAACTCATAGTCCCCCATGGTTACCAACAATCAGTGAACTGAAGCCTGTGGCCTACCTTGCTGCTGAAGAGATCATGCAGCTTGTAAATAATAATAATAGAATCTGGGGTTCTTTCTGGCCTGCACCACTGCTCCGTCTAATACTAGAAGAATGGAGAAGGTGGTTAGGGGGAGGTAGAGATACCAGGAAACGCAAGGCTGAGAAATTGAAGGCTGCAAAGATTAAGACTGCAAAGATTTGACTGCAGGCCACTGGCTGAATCTCTACCTATAGCGTCTACTGACTTCCACTGAGGTATCAGGAAATGCCAATCATATTTTGTATAGCACCTTTAAGAGAGGAAAATTCCCAAGAAACATCATAGGAACATTAGCAAAAACAAGTTGACACGATTCATCAGTTTTGAAAATATTGGGTGGATAGAAAAGCATCTGAACTGGACACCTGTGGAAGATGAGCATTGAAATACATTTCTGTGGGGAATATAGACAATGAGATTAATTGCTTGCCAAGGCATAAATGAAATATCAGATAAATTCAATGAGGTACTGAATGTCTTGGTAATTATTTCAATCATGGAACTAATAATATTCTTCAAATAGTACGACGTATCAAGAGAGAGCAGCATTCAAGAAAATCTTTAGATGATTTAAATAATGATCAATACAGATTAATGGAGGATTGTGACTATGGTGATTTAAAGTCAGAACAGGAGACTAGATTATTGTAGTCATTACGTATGAGTCTTTGTCAGATTTATTCTAATCCAAAGAAGACCTAACTCTGGAGAAAGTTAGTCAGATGGTAAATGAAATAGATCAGCAAAATTGATCAATTCTAAGAGGAGAAAACTTGGCACAGGAAATTTATGGAAACTATTAATTTCAGGGTTCAGAAAATATTTACCAGCATGTTGCTGGGAATGGAGGGCTAGGTTATAAGGAGAGGCTGAACAGGCATTTCTTTCACTGGAGTGCAGGAAGTTGGGGTGGTATTGTTAGATTAGATTACTTACAGTGTGGAAACAGGCCCTTCGGCCCAACAAGTCCACACCGAACCGCCGAAGCGCAACCCACCCAGACCCATTCCCTTATATTTACCCCTTCACCTAACACTACGGGCAATTTAGTATGGCCAATTCACCTAACCTACACATTTTTGGATTGTGGGAGGAAACCGGAGCACCCGGAGGAAACACACGCAGACACGGGGAGAATGTGTAAAGTCCACAAAGAGAGTCGCCTGAGGCAGGAATCGAACCCGGGTCTCTGGCGCTGTGAGGCAGCAGTGCTAACCACCGTGCCACCGTGCCACCCACAAGATGTACAAAATCATGAGGTTATAGATAAGGTGAAAAGCAGGTGTCTTTCCCTGGGATAGGAGATTTCAAGATGAGAGGGAATATTTTTAAGTTGCGAGGAGAAGGATTTAAAACAGATATGAGGGGCAGCCCTTTTACACTGTGAGTGGTTTGTGTATGGAATGAACTTCCAAAGAAAGTAGTCGATATGGGTACAATTACAATGTTTAAATGTCATTTAGATAAGTACATGAACAAGGTTTGGAGGGATATAGGCTAAGCACAGACAGGTGGGGCTGGTTTAGTTTGGGATTATGGTCGGCATGGACAGGTTGGACCAAAGAGTCTGTCTCCATGCTGTATGACTCTATGACTCTATAACTCCTAAGTTTCACCAGATTAACAGTGCAGTGGGAAAAACAGAAACAAGATGCTAAAGAGAGAGCTAAGAAGAGCCAGGAGGGGACATGAGAAGTGTTTGGCAGGCAGGATCAAGGAAAACCCTAAAGTTTTCTATACGTATGTCAGGAAGAAAAGAATGACGAGACTAGTATTAGAGCCAGTCAAGGATAGTAGTGAGAAGTTGTTCGTGGAGTCCGAAAAGATAGGAGAAGCGCCAAATGAATATTTTTCGTCAGTATTCACATTGGAAAAAGACAATATTGTCGAGGAGAATACTGAGATACAGATATTAGACTAGATGGGATTGAGATTCATAAGGAGGAAGTGTTAGCAATTCTTGAAAGTGTGAAAATAAGTCCCCTGGGCCGGATGGAATTTATCCTAGGATTCTTTGGGAAGCTAGGGAGGAGATTGCAGAGCTTTAGGCTTTGATCTTTATGTTGTCATTGTCTACAGGATTAGTGCCAGAAGACTAGAGGATAGCAAGTGTTGTCCCTTTGTTCAGGAAGGGGTGTAGAGACAACCCTGGTAATTATAGACCAGTGAGCCTTCAGTTGTGGGTAAAGTGTTGGAAAAGGTTATAAGAGTTAGGATTTATAATCATCTAGAAAGGAATAAGTTAATTAGGGATAGTCAACACAGTTTTGTGAAGAGTAGGTCGTGCCTCACAAACCTTATTGAGTTCTTTGAGAAGATGACCAAACAGGTGGATGAGAATAAAGCAGTTGATGTGGTGTATGTGGATTTCGGTAAGGTGTTTGATAAGGTACCCCACGGTCGGCTAAAATATGGAGGCATGGGATTGAGGGTGATTTAGCAGTTTGGATCAGAAATTGGCTAGCTGAAAGAAGACAGAGTGGCGGTTGATGGGAGATATTCATCCTGGAGTTCAGTTACTAGTAGTTTACCTCAAGGATCTGTTTTGGCGCCACTGCTGTTTGACATTTTTATAAATGACCTGGATGAGGGCTAGAAGGATGGGTTAGTAAATTTGCAGATGACATTAATGCAGATGGAGTTGTGGACAGTATTGAAGGATGTTGTAGGTTACACAGGGACATAGATTAGCTGCAGAGCTGGACTGATAGGTGGCAAATGGAGTTTAATGTGGAAAAGTGTGAGGTGATTTGCTTTGGAAGGAGTAAGAGGAATACAGAGTACTGGGCTAATGATAATATTCTTGGTAGTGTGGATGAGCAGAGAGATCTCGGTGTCCATGTGCATAGATCCCTGATAGTTGCCACCCAGGTTGACAGGGTTGTTAAGAAGGCATACAGTGTGCTAGCTTTTATTGGTAGAGGGATTGCGTTTCGAAGACATGAGAACATGTTGCTGCTGTATAAAACTCTGGTGTGGCCGCACTTGGAGTATTGAGTGCAGTCCTGGTCATAGGAAGGATGTGGTAGCATTGGAAAGGGTGCAGAGGAGATTTACTTAGATGCTGCCTGGTATGGAGGGAAGGGCTTATGAGGAAAGGCTGAGGAAGTTGAGGCTGTTTTCATTAGAGAGAAGAAGGTTAAGAGGTGACTTAATAGAGGCATACAAGATAATTAGAGGATTGGATAGGGTGGACAGTGAGAGCCTTTTTCCTCAGATGGTGATGGCCAGCACAAGAGGACATAACTTGAAATTGAGGGATGATAGATATGGGACAGATGTCAAAGGTAGTTTCTTTACACAGAGAGTAGTAAGGGCATGGAATGTCCTGCCTGCAACAATGGTAGACTTGCCAACATTAGGGGCATTTAAATGGTTGGGATGCTCTTCAGAGGGTTGGGGTTGCCGGGTCACGATCCTGGAACTCATTCCCTGACAGCAACTCTGGTCTCCTTCCTATCGGAAAGATGTTGTGAAACTTGAAAGAGTTCAGAAAAGATTTACAAGGATGTTGCCAGGTTTGGAGTACGTGTATGGAATGAGCTGCCAGAGGAAGTGGTGGAGGCTGGTACAATTATAATATTTAAAAGGCATCTGGATGGGTATATGAATAGGAAGGGTTTAGTGGGAAATGGGCCAAGTGCTGGCAAATGGGACTCAATTAATTTAGCATATCTGGTCAACCTGGACAGATTAGACCAAAAGCTGTATAACTCTGAGTCCATGATAGCAGAGAATCTCCATTTTCTTCAGTCAAAAAGTACAACTGGGTCAGGTAGATAGGAACGCAGGCTGAATCTTTTTTGTGTGGCTAAGTCCAAGTTGCGTTCAGTATTTTGGAGGATTTTTCACTGCAAGGCCCAGTAGATATTTTACCTGTATCTTCCAAAATTCGCCTCACTCAATACCTACCACGCCACCTCTATGGCACCTTTCATGTGCAACTTCCATTCCATCTTACCACACACGGCTTGGCATGGGCGATTCAGACCGACGGGTCAGTTTCTGGGGCTGTCCATCTCCATGACTCGATAACTGTGGTGGTTCACAGTGGCAGCTTCCAACCACCTTCTCCAGAGTAATCAGAGATGGTCAATAAAAGTCTGGTCTTGCCAGCTACCCAAATATCTCGGGAATTGTCTTGTTTTACATCAGGAGCTGAATCACGTCTGTTTTATTCTTGCCCAAAACCAGAGGCACTGAGGTCAGATGGTTATGCTGGCAGAGATCGGAGACATGGCGCAATTGCCCTGCATCCTGTGCAACAGGGTCTCAGCGTGGTTTAAATAATTTTATGTGGGCTCAAAATGCTTCGATGAAATGGTTGCTGACCGTGTTAGACTTTAACTAGCGTGGACTAGCGTGCCAAGGTTTGTTGTTTCAACTTAACCCACCATGCCACTAAGATAACTGTTTATTCTGTGGGGTTGTGTTTTAAAACATAAGTCTAGCAAGAAAAAATGAACGTGAGTACTTTTGTGTCCCTGGAAAAGTATATGTTAGTCTTTAAAATATTCTTTTTTGTATACCAGGGCCTCTGTGCATGCTGCGAATCCCCAGTTACACCCACAAGACAGCTGGGAGCAGATAAGTAAATATTTGAGCTACTCAGACAAAGTTAAACCACAAACGCAGCGAAGAATTTTCTTTAGGTTTAAGAGAATTTGCATTCTTACAGGGATTTCTTGCAGTTCGTCTGCAGAGGAGCTGAGGAACTTGCGTGAAGCGACGGTTTCCAAGGTCACAGGTCACACTTCAAATTCAATAACTGTCTGTTATGCCACTGGGTACAAAATCAACCTGATGTGCTTTTGTAAGTAAGTCCCAAGGGAAAACTGAAGCTGGACTCTGTGGCTGTCACTTTCACTTCAAGTAACTCCCAAAACACAAGGTGGCCCTCCATCCCTATTTCAATTCAATCAATGGTCAGGCTCCTTACTCAAATACAGAAGGCAAAGACTGCAGCTGCTGAAGCATAAACAGAGAATGGTCAATGGGTCAGGCACGGTCTGTGCAGAATGGGCAAGAATTAATGCTTCAATTTGATGACTCATTCATACAACTTACTCCCTTTCCCTAAGTTTATGGGAAAAGCTTCCAGACTTCACATATTTTCATTGATATAATTGACTTTATCTTTTCCCCCCTCTCTTTTGTATGTCTCCTTTCGGACAGCACGCTGGCTCATTGGTTAGCACTGCTGCCTCACAGCACTGGGGACTTGGGCTCAATTCCAGCCTCGGGTGACCGTCTGTGTGGAGTTTGCACATTCTCCCCCTGTCTGCTCCGGTTTCCTCCCACAGTCCAAAGATGTACAGGTTAGGTGGATTGGCCATGCTGGATTGCCCAGAATGTTCAGGGATGTGTAGGTTAGATGGACTGGCCATGGGAAAAGGGAGATGTTGGGTCTGAGTGGGATGATCTTCGGAGAATCGGTGCCGACTTGATGGGCCAAATGGCTGTGCACTGTAGGGATTCTATGATTCTCTCTTTTCTTCTTCCTTTGCTCATCCAAATGCCCACCACATTTGGCATCTTCCTTGATTTCCATGAATTTGGCATGACAATATTATATATAGGCTATTAAGCTTTAATATCTCATTGAGTAATTTATATGTCTTGGTCTTTGGGGTCGAGAGCCAATAACATTAAAATGAGTGGGACTATAAAATGGCTGTAACAATCACCTGACCTGGAAGTAGTCAAACTCACAGAAGCGTCCGAAATATTGTCTAGTGGCTGGGACTGATGAGTATACCCGGAAAAGGCTACCTAAGGAAGTAATTGAACATCAAAAGTCATCCTCACGAACGCATCGCTCCCAACAAAGTCATTAAATGTCTCTGGGTACTGTGATGAGGAAAATTGCTTGAAAGTGCAAAGCCACCTTCCTTGGTAGAGGTGAGAAAGGAAATGAATCACCTTCATTAAAGGCATGAAAAGAGAGACTTCACACAATCAAGCCACCCATGGAAAACCATCTCGGTCTCAGAAAGGTATTTACAAATGCAAAGTGTGAACATTGACACAATGGTCATGAAAGGTGGACTATGGCTCTAACCCCTTGGACATAAACAGTGGAACCAGTATTCCAAAGAAGTTTCCAAGAGTTATTGGGAGATAATTGCAGAGAATCGAAGACAGGCTGTTGTCCCCATTTCCTCTTTCTGAAGGAGTTGCCTTCCATTTTCATAGAAACAGTTACAGAAAAAGATTGTCAAGAAGCTGAGCATTTTCAAGAATTGCAATATTTTCTAAGACTGACTGAATCCAAGAGATCAGCTAATCAAAATTGACCGCAAGAAAATCAAAGGTATCCAAAGCATATATTCTTTTAAATTCCTTTGTATAAGACACTATTCATTTTAATTCTATGCATTTATGTGTGTGTGTGTGTGTGTGTTTGTGTGCGTATATACACATCTACGTGAATGTGTGTGTGTGAGTGTAATGTAAGCTTGTGTGTGTGTGTTTGAGAGAGAGACAAAAAGACAGAGACAGAGTATATACAAGTCAGTGCCTGCAGACTGCATGCTTGACATCACATTTTTTATTATTTTCCTTGGGTTTAACAGTTAATAAATTTGTTCTTTCTTCGACTCGAGAAAACTCTGTTACTTGGCTCCTTATTGTTCATAGCACAAGCATTTAGCTACAGTCTAATTAAAGAAAACCTCATCTAAACAAGAACTAAAATCTCGGTTTTAACTAACCAAAGAAGCTGAACAGAAGAAAGCCAGTTACTGCTTCTCACCCGGTTATAACGCTGGTAAGTGGACGCTGAAATGCGCATCAGCCATGATTGAATGGCGGAGTGGACTCGATGGGCCGAATGGCCTTACTTCCACTCCTATGTCTTATGGTCTTATGGTCTTATAACACACTGTCTCAGCCAATAAATTGAAATCCTACTCAAACGCACAAGTTATATAATACTCTTACCCACTACCAGGGACGAGTGATGCTTGGGGTTCTACTTTGGATGAGAAAGTCCAAAGGTTGATCAGGTGGCAGCTAAAGATTTGAGGCTACCATTCAAAAAACAACGAGTTTTCCAAAGTGCTATGTTTTATGCATTGGAGATATGAAGAGGAACTGTACCTATTGTACACGTGAAGGAGGTTGACTTAGAAAGCTTTCACAGTCTGCCCCAGTAACTAAACTCAGTATCTGTTCTTTATTAGCTCCCTGCAATAGGATGAAATATTCAATGAAATCAATCTCTCGATCTTCTGAACTTGTAGAATCCAACCTTCGTTCAGGTAAGAGTAAATTACTGCAGATGCTGGAATCTGTACTGAAAACAAAACACACTAGACATCACAACTGCTCAGGCAGAATCCATGGGGAGAGAGCAAGCTAACGTTTCGAGTCTATGACTTGCAGGTGCCGGTGTTGGACAAAGTTAAAAATCACACAACACCAGGTAATAGTCCAACAGATTTATTTGGAAGCACTAGCTTTCGGGGCGCCTCTCCTTCATCAGGTGGTTGTGGAGATTAAGATCATGCTCACAGAAATTATAGCTAAAGGAGTCCAGTGTCATGGAGATGTGATACAGTAAACAATCTTAGATTAAAACTTGCAGCTTTTATAATGGGATATGGTGGTTAACTGGCTTTTCATCAGAGCTGACGTGAAGAATGGTAATCTCTCCTCAAGATAGATATTATTCGAGCAAATTCAAGCTTCATTCCCTGCAAAGCCAAGTTGTCGAATCAGGACTTTGTATAACTACAAACAACTTCTACCCATTGATATGGATATCTTTGCGATCCAGATAATTTTACACAGAGATAAGTATTTCCTAGTGACTATGTTGCATGACAAAGATTTCATGTTTTAAGACACTTACTGTAACAAACCAACTAACACCTACTTAAAAGACATTGAATGCACTAAAGTGCAGCACAGGTATTCCGCAGTAACTTCCTAACACAATGTGAAGCAATACTGTGTTTATGCATTATACCCCGCTCTCTGAGACATGAAGCCTTAAGTTTAAAGTCTAAATTCTGGAGAAGGGAAGGGCGTGGAGGTTGCTTTGTTTAAAGCTGTGCAGTACCTGATTGAGATACATATTTGTCCACTGTCCTTTCTTACAAACTCCTTGTAAGGTAAAAGGAATCATTTATTTACTCCAACATAGCTACTATGTGCATTGCAGGTGATTATTTACATCAGGTCACACTGAACTGGAACCTGGGTCTGTACAGTTCCAGATAAGATGTCCACACTTATAATCCATGGTAAATAATGATGTTCAACATGCCTGTTGCTGTTCACTTACAAGATGTAAATCTCACCTTATTAAACTGTTCCCCTTCTCACAGCTATGAACAGATGAGACTAGGCTCTAAGTGCAACAGGTTTTATTTACATAAGATCACAAGATCTAAGAGCAGGAGTAGGCCATTCAGTCCCTTGAGCCTGCTCCACCATTTACTATCATCATGGCTGATCTCATCTTGGCTTCAACTCCACTTTCCTGCCCATTCCCCATAATCCTTTCATCCATTAATAATTAAAAATCCACCTATCTTCTCCTTAAATTTACTCAATGTTCCAACATCCCCTGCACTCTAGGGTAATGAATTCCACAGATTCACAACACTTTTTCCTCATCTCTGTTTTAATTCTGCCAGCCCTTATCCTAAAATTATGACCACTCATTCTAGTCTGACCCACAAGAGGAAACATCCTTTCCATGTCTACTTTATCAATCCTCTTTAGTATTTTATATGCCTCAGTTAGATCTTCTCAGCTCTACTCAATATAGGCCTAAACTGTTCAATCTGTCTTCATAGGACAGGCCTTTCATCTCTGGAATTAACTCAATGAACCTTTCCTGAACTGTTTCTAATGCAACTACAACCCCCACCTGTCCTCAGGTAAGGGGGCTAAAACTGTACACAATGTTGCTGGAGTGGTCTCACTAATGCCTTGTACAATCGCAGAAACACTTCCCAACATTTACATTCCAGTCATTTAATAAATGTCAAAATTACATTTGCCTTCCTTATTATCTGTTGTGCCCGCATACCAATTTTCTGCATACTAAAGCAGTGCACACTGCTGGAAAATGTCTCCTCCACACTTGAGCTTTAAGCTTCTACATTTCTGGCAGTTTAGTTTTTTTTTCTGAGTTCACGCCCAGGCTTAACCAATCATTTGTCAACAGACCCACATAATCAAATACAGAACTGAACCATTGATTGCCGCAGACACCATTTTTGACTCACTTCTTCACTGGCTCAACCATAGTTATAAGAAGGCAACTAACATAGTTCAAATGATTAGTTTAGCCCAATTCCACCTTGCTGATGCCAACAGATGGGTTGAGCAGTCCTTCAGCTTGGGTTAGAACACTATGTGCTGAAATCCCAATCCAGAAACTTGAGGAGAAACTCCAAGTTGGGATTTGTCATGCAGTGTTGAGGTAATGCAACAATATTAGAAGTGCCGCCTCTGTACTTATATAACTCCCACTTTATCACAGCCTCTGGACCAGGAGCCTGGGTTCAAGTCCTTTATAATGGAACTGCTGGAAACTGTGACAGAGCTGACAAGCAGGAATGTTGGACAGCATATGTAAAACTCAATGAGAAAGAATCAAGAGTAACCAGAAAATAACCTGTTTGCGTCCCAAATGACCATCAGCAATATGCGCCAAATCCCAACCACATCTCAAATGTTTGTGATATCAATGAGATAGAAATTTCATCAAGTAGCAGAGAACAGCATGTACCCTCATTCTGGGCTTCCAATGAAAGGTATTAACTCAAATGCGACACCTACGATCAAATCCGTCTTTAATATTAATTGATCTTTCAACCTCCCTCCTCCCTTCATAAAAATGCTCTTTCATTTTTATTTCAACTCTTGCAAAATCTGGTTCTTACGTCCACGTTAAGGGTACTACTGATATGTAAACCACCAGTCTCAGTGAAGATTAATTCATGCACATCTGTCACTTAGAGCCATAGAGTCAGAATTGTACAGGACAGACCAGAAAGCTAAATTAATCTAGTCCCATTTCCCAGCACTTGGCCCATATCCCTCCAAACCCTTCCTATTCATATACCCATCCAGATGCCTTTTAAATGCTGTAATTGTACCAGCCTCCACCACTTCCTCTGGCAGCTCATTCCAAACACGCACCACCCTCTGTGTGAAAAGGTTGCCCTTTAGGTCCCTTTTAAATCTTTCGCCTCTCATCTTAAACCCATGCCCTCCAATTTTGGACACCTAGGTTTAGGATATTCACCCTATCCGTGTCCCTCATGGTTTTACAAACTTCCATAGGGTCAGCCATCAGCCTCCGACGCTCCAGAGAAACCAGCCTCAGCCTATTCAGCCTCTCCCTATAGCTCAAACCCTCCAACCCTGGCAGCATCCTTGTCAATCTTTTCTGAACCCTTTCAGGTTTCAAAAAATTGCTCCTATAGCAGGGAGACTGGAATTGAGTGCAGTATTCCAAAAGCAATTCAGTTATAGTCCACTGAGAGCAGGAACTGCATGGTTATTCAAGTTGAGAAGTCATTGTTTTGTTAATAAACTGTCACAAGGTTTACATCGGGAATTTTATATCTTCAAGCCAACTCAAAATGCCTCACTTTCCATGAGTTACCTTTGGTGTGGAGTCACTCTGGTTTTATGGACAGATGTGGAAGTGAGTTTGAGTACAGTAAAGACCACGATGGCTACTGAACAAAAGTCAGGCAAGATAGCAGAGGATCTCCCAAATGGTTTGATTGTAAAGTACAACGGGGTTAGGTAGACAGCAACAGAGGCTGAATCTTTTTATTGTGTGTGGCTCAGTCCGAGTTGCATTGAGTATATTGGAGGATTTTTCAATGCTAGGCCGAACAGATTTTCTCCCTGAGTCTTACCAAACTCACTTCACTCATGACCTATCAGGCCACCTCTATAGCACCTTTCACATCCAATTTCCATTCCACCTTACCACACACCGTTGCCCAGACACATTGCACTCAATGGAAATCCTGGAATTCACCAGTCTCCCTTCTATCCACACCATCTTCCCCCAGGTGAGCACTGTCAGTCCAGAGCTGCCCTGCACGTGTTCCTGATGTTTACCCCAGACGTAGTAGTCCAGGGGGAGTCTGTGCCCCACAGTGCGGGCAGGATATGGTGGTGCCACATGGGACTTACTAGTCGCCCGGTACCAGCAGTGGAGGCTGCGATACCAAATCGTGCCTAGCCTGGTCTGAGCTTGACTCTAACTGAGTGCAGTCTGGAGGAGTATCCGGCACTGAAGAATGAAAGTCAAGGACCTTCTCCACTCCGCCAGTTAATGTGCCACCATCTTCTCTCCGATATCCCACCTTCACTCTACCTCTGCTACTTCTTGTTTATTCATTCATTGGATATGGGTGTCACTGGTCAGAAGGGCTCTTGCCCGAAACATCGACTCTCCTGCTCCTCGGATGATACCTGACCTGCTGTGCTTTTCCAGCACCACACCCTCGACTCTGATCTCCAGCATCTGCAGTCTGCACTTTCTCCTAGGTCAACATTTCTTACCCATCCCTAATTGCCCAAAAGGCAGTTAAGTGTCGACCACATTGCTGTGGAGTCACACATAGGCCAGACCAGGTAAGGATAGCAGATTCCTTCCCTCAAAGACATTAGTGAACCAGATGGGTTTTTCCTGACAATCAACATGGTCTTCATTAGCCCCCTCATTCCAGATATCTATTGAATTCAGATTCCACCATCTCTCCCATGTCAGGATTCGAACCTAGGTCCCCAGAATATTATCAAGGTCTCTGGATTAATAGCCGAGAGATAATACCGCTGAGCTATCACCTCCCCTGTCCCCACCTCCCACCAAGTCTGGTGCCCTTCTGCTCTAACAAATCCTGCATCATCCTTCCCTCCCTCACTGCCTTCACCCATCCCAACCCTC
Source organism: Chiloscyllium plagiosum (assembly GCF_004010195.1). Classification (NCBI taxonomy): domain Eukaryota; kingdom Metazoa; phylum Chordata; class Chondrichthyes; order Orectolobiformes; family Hemiscylliidae; genus Chiloscyllium; species Chiloscyllium plagiosum. The sequence goes on along the minus strand of NC_057716.1, from coordinate 27,649,460 downwards.
GACACCACATGCCTTCTGCGCTGCTGATCCACTCACTCAGGGCACCTCCCCACCTGCACCAATGGCTGTGCCACCCACTTCCATCGCCATTTATACCCACCTCTGTCTCTCATTCCAGAGGGGAAAGCAGCCCCTAACAAGTCGGGTGGTGGGCCGCCCAAGATTCATCCCTCATCCCTTCTGTGAAGGCATCCTGGCTGTGACTGCCTTGAACAGGGTCTGGACTGGTTTTGGAGGTTGCCTTTGACTTATAGTGCCAGGACCCCCTGAGTGAAGGCTTATCCTCCTTGAATTGACTGAGGACTGCTAACAGCTCCAACAAGCTTCCAGACCTTTTGTGTGCTCTAAACAGCAAGGCAAGGCAGCAGCACTGGAAGCCAGGTATTTCTGGCTGAGGAGGCAAGGTGCAAAAGAACCAGGCCAGGCAGGGATACTGTACACACCCAGACAGGCTCAGAGAGTGAGTGTGCACTATGTCAGTGAGGGAGGAGCCTAGAGGTCCAGTCCCTGAGCTGGGAGTGTGTCCCTGAGCACACACTGTCCTTTCTGCAGCATTACAGTGAGAGTTCCCAGTGTAGTCCAAGGTGTGGCTCTGAGGTGCAGAAACCTCCTGTAAACGGATCGCGGATGTGCCATGAGGGGTCATAGAGGCTGGCACATATCGCGCGCCAATGTCCGTGGGCGTGGAATGCGTGTGGCCGGTGACTTTGGAGGGTGCCCTGAGGTGCCTAATTTCCAGCACAGAGGTCATTCAGAGGCAGTGGCGAGTGGAATAGGCGGGTGCTTGCTGTGGTTTCCTTGTCATGTTTTCCCATCTTTGAGCTTGTTTGGCAAGTTTAGTAAAGATGGGGAGGCTGAACGGCAATAAGGTGAGGCAGGCTGTTAACCAGGTGTTTAGCAAGCAATGAAACCTATCAACTGGCAACTCACTGCTGCCTGGGGGGGTAGAATCTCACCATACAGATTGTGATAAGGATAAACAGATGGAGCAAAATGAGGCCCAACACTGAGATAGGCCTCACCGCGATTGCAGCCTGATTCTGTGACACAACTCACCATAGCCCAGATCGCCCGATGAGATTGCACTCAGAGTCTCCAACAGAGTTCCCTCAGCACTGCACTGTAACGGCAGCACTGATATTAGGAATTCTGTAATTGTGTGGGTCGTCAGCACCTGAATACCAAAAGTGTGATCAGACCCTCATACAAGACATGGTTAGGAATTTGGTTTTCCAGACTATGAAGCTATTTCTAGCTGGAGCACTCTGTATATCTCTGAGTACCACACCTCAGTGAGACAATGGTCTTGAAGAGTAGTGGAGACTCCCTAAATGATCCCAGCGCATGTGGAATCCCCTACAGTGTGGAAGCAGGCTATTCGACCCATCGAGTCCACACCGAGCCTCCAAAGAGCATCCCACCCAGACCTACCCCCTACCCTATCCCCTGCAACCCTGCATTTCCCATGGCTAACCCACCTAGCCTGCACATCCTTGGACATTTTAGCATGGTCAATCCATCTAACCTGTACATCCTTTGGGCTGTGGGAGGAAACCAGAGCACCTGGAGGAAACCCATGCAGACACAGGGAGAATGTGCAAACGCCACACAGATAGTCGCCCGAAGGTGGAATCGAACCTGGGACCCTGGCGCTGTGAGGCAGCAGTGCTAACCACTGAGCCACCATGCCACACCCAGCAGAGTTAAATTAGGAGGAGAGATGGCACAGATTTGGGTTTCAATCACTCAGATACAGTAACAACAAGCTTAGCTGCTTCAGTAAAGTTGTTGATTGATACTTACACATGTCGAGAGTGTATTTAATTTCTGCAGTTGGACAATGTGTCTGTTAGTCACGGAAACAAGTTTATTGCAAAACAATTAAAACTCATGGTGTAGGGGATAACATATCAGTATGGATGGGAGATTGGCTGCAGCATTGCAAGGATAGTTACTGATGGAATCCAACCTGAAGCATTGAAGTGCAGAAGCATCCTGGAAGAGGATCAAAGAGGTACTGGCCCATCTCCCACATTTTAGCCCTCATCCCCTCTCTTTCCTCCCACAACATTGATAGGGTCCCCCTCATCTTCACTTACCACGCCAACACGCTCCACATCTATAGGATCATTAGCCATCATTTCTGCCACCTCCAGCAGGATGTCACCAACAGACACACATTCCCCTTCCCTCCCTTGTTAGTCTTCCGCAGGGACCATTCCCTCCGGGACACCCTGGTCCACTCTTCCTCCATTCCCAACAGCTCCTCACTAGGACACATGCCCGTCCAATTGTAGAAGGTGTAACACCTGCCCATTTACTTCCTTCCTCCTCACCCTCTAAGGCCCCAGACACACCTACCAGGTGAAGCAGCGCTTTACCTGCACTTCACCCCATCTACTCTACTGTATACACAGCTCACAATGCAGTCTCCTCCATACTGGGGAGACAAAGCGCAAACTGGGTGACCACTTTGCAGAACATCTATCTGTAAAAATGACCCTGAGCTTCTAGTTTCCTGCCCCCTCAACACACCGCTGTGTTCCCAACATTTCTGTCACGGGCCTGCTGCAGGATTCAAGTGTGTCTCAGCACGAGCTCAAAGAACATCATTTCATTTTCTACCTGGAATCCCTGCAGCCTCTAGGCCTCAACATCGAGTTCAATAGCTTTACAGGCTGATTCCATCCTTCCATGTTGTTTTTACCCTCCCCCACCCCCACACAAGTTCTTGTTAGAACATGGTATACTTTCAACAGAGTGATGAAAAGGCATTTAGCATGCTTGCCTTCATCGCTCAGACCTTTGAGTACAGGGTTTGGGGCGTCATGTTGAGATTATCCAGGACATTGGTGAGGTCACATTTGGAATACTGCATACAGTTATGGTCACCCCACTACAGGAAGGATGTTATTAAATTGGAAAAGGTGCAGAAAGCGTTCACAAGGATGTTATCAATACTGGAGGGTTTGACTTACAGAGAGGTTGGATCAGCTGGGATTCTATTTCACTGGAGCATAGAAGGGTTGACCTTATCGAGGTTTATAAAATTGTGAGAGGCATAGATAATGTGAAAGGCAAAGGTATTTTCTCCAGGGTAGGGGGTTTCTAAACTAGAAGGTATGGTTGTAAGGTGAGAGGGGAAATTTAAAAAGGTCCTGAGGGACAACCTTTTCACACAGAGGGTGGTACATGTCTGGAACGAACTGCCAGAGGAAGTGGTAGATGCAGTTACAATGTTTAAAAGACACTTGGACAGGTTTAGGAAAGGTTTGGAGGGATATTGGTCAAACGCAGGCAAATGGAACTAGTTGGGAAACTTGGTTGGCATGGACTGGTCAGCCCAAAGGGACGATTTCCATGGTGTATGACTCTATAACACAACCTACCTATTCTCTTCCACCCTCAGTTCTCATTATCATTTATTCAGCTTCTGTTTTCTCCTGGTTTACTATCAATAATCCCCTCATTGACCTAGCCCATTTGAATCTAAAAGGTTTTTGGGCAGCATGGTGGATGAGTAATTGGCACTCCTGCCTCACAACACCAGGGACCCGGGTTTAATTCCACCCTTGGGTAGCTGCTTGTGAGGAGTTTGCACATTCTCCCCATGTCTGCATAGGTTTCCTTCGGGTGCTCCAGCTTCCTTCCACAGTCCAGAGATTTTCAGATTAGGTGGATTGGCCGTGCTAAATTGCCCATAGTGTGCAAGGATATGAGGGTTGGATGGGTTTGCCATGGGAAATATTGTGTTACAGAGTTAGAATGGGTCTGGGTGAGATCCTCTTTGGAGGGTCAGTGTGGACTTGATGGGCTGAATGGCCTGCTTCCTCTCTGTATGGATTCCATGATATATCTCTCTCTCTCTCTCTTTCTCTCTCTCACTTTAGGCTCTGTTTCTACATATCCACTCCCTTCCTAACCTTGCCTTCCGCATAAATACCACTTTTGCCTAGCTGCTCACAGTTCTGCTGCAGAGTCACCGGACTCAAAATAGCCCATTTGTATCTAAAAGGTTTTTGGGCAGCATGGTGGATGAGTAATTGGCACTCCTGCCTCACAGCACCAGGGACCCGGGTTTAATTCCACCATTGGGCAGCTGCTTGTGAGGAGTTTGCACATTCTCCCCGTGTCTGCATAGGTTTCCTTCGGGTGCTCCAGCTTCCTTCCACAGTCCAAAGATTTTCAGAGTAGGTGGATTGGCCATGCTAAATTGCCCAGAGTGTGCAAGGATATGAGGGTTGGATGGGTTTGCCATGGGAAATATTGGGTTACAGAGTTAGAATGGGTCTGGGTGAGATCCTCTTTGGAGGGTCGGTGTGGACTTGGTGGGCTGAATGGCCTGCTTCCTCTCTGTAGGGATTCCATGATATCTCTCTCTCTCTCTCTCTCTCTCTCTTTCTCTTTCTCACTTTAGGCTCTGTTTCTACATATCCACTCCCTTCCTAACCTTGCCTTCCGCATAAATACCACTTTTGCCTAGCTGCTCACAGTTCTGCTGCAGAGTCACCGGACTCAAAATGTTAATTCTGCTTTCTTCCCAAACGTACTGCCAGACCTGCTGAGTTTCACCAGTAATTTCTATTTCTTTCGAAGATTATCTGGCTGCCAGGAAACAGAGAGAATGAATAAATGGGTCCTTGTCTGATTGGCAGGATGTGATTAGTGGTGCTCCAGAGGGGTCTGTGCTGGGACCTCACTTGTTTGAAGTGCAGAAAATCTGGAACGGTTTTCAGAAGGAGAATAAGAAAAGGATGTGGGTCAGTCCAGATTGAGGGGGCCATGTTTTAAATGTAGATGTAGCCCTTTCAGAACAGAATTGATAAGAATCGTTTTCTCTCAGAGGGGATGTGTGACTTTGGAACGCCTCACTTTGTGTGAGTGGAGGCAGGATCATTGAATATTTTTCAGACAGGACAGGATATACCCTTATCTGGGAGGGGGAATAAAGGGTTATTGGGAGTAAATGAGAATGTGGACTTTATAACACAAACAGATCAGCCTTGATTCTGTTGAATGATGGGAGCAGGTTCAAGGGCCAAATGATCTATCCTTGTTCATTTTTTTAGTTCATAAGTAAATATATTCACACAATGCTGTGGATATTCATTACATTTGATGTTCTACCAGATATTTATTGTACCGAAGAAGAAATGCAGGAAGCTATATATTTCTATGTGGAAGATTATTAGAAAGATCTTCTCCCAAGAAGAAGTTCATTTTTTTTTTGCCAACATCATCCATTATACAGACTGAATCCCAGAGGAATTGCAATCCTATCCAATATGTTTCAGTGGCTCAGAAAGGCCAGGAGGTGATAATCTGGTTGATGCTATTCTCAGTTGGCTTTATCATGGCGGCTTAATGCAACTGAGTAGTTTCTGATGGAGTTGAGATTCAACCAGATTGCTGAGGGTCAAAGGTCATCCAGGTCTGCAGTCAATCCTAGAGGCACATGCTCTCCTCAAAGTAAACCGTAGAAAGGGACATCATGTTACGCCAAAGCCTTGTTCACCAGCGCAGTCCCTGAGGCATCACCTCAGGAAACGAGCTCATGATCAGGGAATGATTTTCCCTCCGCCATTCACCATCTTGCAGTGTTTACGATTGCAGGCGAAACCTCATTAAAAAGCTCCATCCAAAGAGGCAAGGTCAGGATGCCAATAGACAGGGTGCAGGAGGCCTAAGACGAAAAGCATCGGAAAAAGGCCAACATGATTTCCTGCTAATTCCAGGCCAAAATGATTGAATCTGAGTTCATTTCCAAAATATTTGGAAGAGTCTGTTAAACTTTCTAGTCCACATTCAGGTCTTTTGGGTTCACATAGCTAATTAGACAGAGCACATTAATTTGGCTGCCCTTTGCATATCCCTTCCGAAGTAATACAATGATTTTAATCTAAAAGTACATGACTCTTCTTTATAAACAGGAAACCTTTATTTTACTTTACTCGCAGCTGAAGAGAAATTCCAAATTCTTCAAGCCGCAGAGAACAGCTGGGAAACATGCGATTCCAACTCTTCAAACTGGCAATTGTCATTATATGTGGATACATACTAGCCCATCCGAGTCCAGCTGAATGAATTGAGCCACCCGATCTGGTTATCAAACTCACTACCTGCACACCCAAGTCTCAATCGGAAAGAAGAACATTCTTCCTACTTGCTTGTCCTGTTCCCTGATGAAGGGCTTTTGCCCGAAATGTCGATTTTCCTGCTCCTCGGATGCTACCTGACCTGCTGTGCTTTTCCAGCACCCACTCTCATCTAGACTCTGATCTCCAGCATCTGCAGTCCTCAATTTCGCTCTGTTCCTCTGAAGGCCGTGCCTCATTCTCACACATCCAATAGCAAGGAAGAACTTTTATAGCGTCTCTCAGAGCCTATGTCCATCCCAAATATTTGCGGCAGCAAATTAAACACCATTGATTTCTGTCGTAGCAGAATATTCTATCATAGGAATATTACATCGAGTGACTCTCCCCCTGATTCCCCACCTAAAGGGGTACAAGTCAGGAGTGTGATGGATGCTCCTCACTTGGGTGCAGCTCCAACAACACTCAAGAAGCTTGATACCATTCAGGACAAAGCAGCCTCTTGAATTAGCACCACATCCACAAGCATCCACTCCCTCCACCACCAAAGTTCAGGAGCAGCAGTGCGTACTATCCACAAGATGCACTGCAGAAATTCACCAAAGATGCTTAGACAGCATCTTTCAAACCTACAAACATTTCTATCTAGTGGGAGAAGGGCAACTGATACATGTGAACACCACCACCTGCAAGTTTCCCCTCCAAGCCCCTCATCATCCCAACTTGCAAAGAAATCTGCGTTCCTTCACTATCGTTGGGTCAAAATCCTGGAATTTCCTCTCTAAGGGCATTATGGGTCAACCCATAGCAGGTGGACTGCAGGGGTTCAAGAAGGCAGCTCACCACCACCTTCTCAAGGGCATCTAGGGACAGGCAATAAGTGCAATAAATGAGTGAATGAAAAAAGCAAGGAAATAATGAGAAAATCCTGTCAGAATAATAGGGTAGTTATGGTAGGGGACTTTAACATTCCAAACAGGACTGCCATAGTGTCAAGGGTTTAGATGGAGAAGAATTTGTTAAGTATGTACAAGACAATTTTCTGATTCAGTATGTGGATGTACCTACTAGAGAAGGTGCAAAACTTGACTTACTCTTGGGAAATAAGGCAGGGCAGGTGACTGAGGTGTCAGTGGGGGAGCATTTTGGGGCCAGCGACCATAATTCTATTAGATTTAAAATAGTGATGGAAAGGATAGACCAGATCTAAAAGTTAAAGTTCTAAATTGGACGAAGGCCAATTTTGACTGTATTAGACAAGAACTTTCAAAAGTTGATTGGGGTCAGATGTTCACAGATGAAGTTCTGGGCTCCCTCCTTTAGGAAGGATGGTGTGAAACCTGAAAGGATTCAGAAAAGATTTGCAAGGAAGTTGTCAGGGTTGGAGGATTTGTGCTATAGGGAGAGGCTGAACAGGCTGGGGCTGTTTTTCCTGGAGCGTCGGAGGCTGAGGGGTGACCTTGTAGAGGTTTATAAAGTCATGAGGGACATGGATGAAGTAAATAGACAAGGTCTTTTTCCTTAGGATGGGGGAGCCATAGGTTTAAAGTAAGGGGGGAAAAATTTAAAAGGGACCTAAGGGGCAACTTTTTCACGCAGAGGATGGTGTGTGTATGGAATGAGCTGCCAGAGAAAGTGGTGGTGGCTGGTACCATTACAGCATTTAAAAGGCATCTGGATGGGTACATGAATAGGAAGGGTTTAGAGGGATATTAGCCAAGTGCTGGCAAATGGGACTAGATTAGGTTAGGATATCTGGTCAGCATGGATGAGTTAGACCGAAGGGTCTGTTTCCATGATGTACATCTCAATGATTCTATGTCATGTTTGAGGGATGTGGATTGAGGAATAAATGTTGGACAAGGCACTGAGGAGAACCCTCTCACCTGCAACCCCCTACTTTCACCTCCCACTTGGTATTGGTGATTTGGTGCTCCCGGGCCTGGAGTGTGACATGAACGGACAATCATCCAGCTCCCATGTGACCCTCAAACTGAGACAAAGTTTGAGAGAAACACAGCCAGGTCTCCTTCCATATTGAGTGTGAGGACTACTGGTCACCACGGCTGCCTGGAGGGAGTAAGCATCGCCAAAAGGGCAGCGTTAAGCAGTCCAGAGTCAGCTGTGAGATCAGATGGCAAGCTCCGGGCACCACCTCTGCTGCTTGGTCATGCACTCTCTACATGGCACCCAACATTTCTGCAATGTGTGGGAGGGGTGACGGGGCTGGATTCCAAATGACATATCCATGGCTCATGGAGGTTGCTGTCCATTTAAAACATCAGCTTTGAACAGTCAGGTCTAATGTGGAAATATGACCTATGGCCATCAGATATAGTAGGAGCCAGTCTAAACTTTGCACAATTGCTCCGTTAGATCCGATATAGTTTTGGAGAGATTATGATCCTGAGACATATTTGGGGGGACATTCATGGGCACTTTCTGAACGGTAAGCTGCCCTGTGAGACAGGCTGGTTGATCCTTGGGATTTTAGAAGTAGACATGAGTGTGCCTAGGCAACACATAAACTCTTTGAAACTGTCCCACACTTTGGAAATATCAAAAGGAACTGGTCAAAAATGTCATTAGTCTAAAGGAACTGTAAAAACAAGCTGAAAAGGGGAACTTGAAAGGAAGCTATCAACAAATCTCACACCCCTCAAATACTTGAAAAAACTGTGTAACCCTTTCTTTTAATTCTGCGTGTTGGCATAAGCCTGAAGGTTATTACTACAAGAATAGTGTTGCATGACTGATTTCACAACCTTCCATTGTCACAGCAGGGTGTCTGTCCTTTCAGGTTGATGAATAGCTCTAAGACACTTTGAAGGGGCACAATGAATTCCAGTGCTTGTTGTTGTTTATGAGGGAATGGAAGCTGTTAAATGCAGGGAATGAGCTTTTATCAATGGGGGCATTTCTTTAAAAAAAAATTAACAGTTTTAAAAGATTTTATTGTATGGGTCCTGAGGTCTGTCCATTGTGGATACTCAGTGAGTTTACATAGTAAAGGTAAGACCACAGCATGGTGGGTGCAGGGTCTTGTTGTGTCATAAGTTGGCAGGGTGGCTTTCAAGAGCTATGGTAGTGGTGGGAAGGAGCCATGGTAGTTAAATGCTTGAGTTGTCCAGAGGGTATCAGTGGTGGGTACAGGAGCATAAGTTGGCATTTAATGTATGAGTGGCCATGGGGAAGGTAGATAGAATAGCAATTTATTGTCATTTGATTTAATGAAAATAGAGTGAGATTTGCACAGGACGTCACAATTTGGTGCCATTTTATTCACAGAAATTATATTTTAAAAATATTGACACAAGTTCATCTTTTGTTCTCTGCATAGCTCCATTTTCCCTGAGGTCAGCAAAGCAAGCATGAGGGATGAGTGTTTGTGTTGTGCTGTGTTTTCCTTGTTTTCTTCCCCTTTTTATTAAGAATTCGACACTGTGCCAATGCTCTGACGTAGGCCTTCCATTTGGTCAGCAGCTCTTGCCCTGTTTCTGGAGTCATCTGACTGAAGTGCCCAGAAAGGCCCAACACCCCCTGGAACAGGTATGCGAAATTCTGGGACACTGGAGTCATTCCGACTCCAAGCCAAGAGCGGAATCCCAGGCCCAGGGTTTCCTTGAACCGACAGCATCAGGAATGGGCGAGTGTAAACTGTCAGAGAGGTGTCTAGAGAAACAACTGGTTACAGCACTGTATCTGTCTTTCGATGTCTGTCTCTCATCCTGAAAGTAAAATCTGTTTTCAGTAAACCCTCCAGCTAATGTGTCAGTAATGAGAGAGACTGCAGATTTGATATCAGCAAATAGTCTTAGGGTTATAATCAGAAAGTCACACGGCAGGGAAACAGACCCTTCAGTCTATCTAGTCCAATGCTGTCCATAATCCCAACCTAAACTAATCCCACCTGCCTGTTCTTGGTTCATATCCCTCCAAACCTTTCTTATTCATGTACATATTTAATAAATGTAACTGAACCTGCATCCACCACTTCCTTTGGAATTTGATTCCACACACAAACCGCTCTGTAAAAACAAAATTGCCTCTCATTCTTTTTTAAATCTTTTGCCTCTCACCTTAAAACTATGCCCACTAGTCATGAAATCCCCCACTGTGGGGAAAAGACACCTGACATTCTCTTCATCTATATCTCTCATGGTTTTGTAAACCTCTATAATGTCACGTCTCAATCTCCTATGCTCCAGCCTAAAAAGGTCCCAGACTATCCAGACTCTCCTTGTAGCTCAAACCTTCCAGTCCCAGCAACATCCTGGTCAATCTCTTCTGAACCCTCGCTAGGTTAATAATATCCTTCCTATAACAGGGCGACCAGAGCTGGAGACAGTAATCCAGAAGAACATCCTACAGAACCTCAACATGATGTCCAGAGGGGAAATGTTTCCACTAAGAGAGTTGGCAGAGGTCTGGAGCAGTAAGCCTCCACCACTATGTACAAATTCACAGACTAAGAGTGAGGTTGTGGGATTAATTGGAACAGTTGCTTCAAAGAGCGAGCACAGGATTGGGAGCCCAATGCCCTCCTGCTGTGCTGTCAGTGTTTATATTTCTTGCTTTCTGTCCTCTGATTAAACATTGGTAAGTCCAGGGTGCTGTACATTGTGCCCCTCCCACACTGTGCTAAGCCTGTGGAGTGCCAGCAGTCTATTAAATTGCGAGGACCTCACTTGACACTTTGGAAGGAAGACTTGCATTGCAATAGCACATTTCGTGGCATCAGGGGTAGCCCCAGAGTGCTTTGCAGCCCGACTCAGCACCTTCTCAAAACAGCATGGCTGTCACAAGGCGGGGAATGCTATGGTCAGCATGCGCACAGCAAGATCCCACAGGCAGCAATGTGTAATGAGCACATCATTGGTTTGCAGGATGGCGATGGAAGGGTAAATACTGCTGGAGAGGAGTGCCCCGCTTTCCTTCCAAGTGACACCATGAGCTCATTTATGCTTACACGAGAGGGCAGACTGGACTTCGGATTAACACCTCCAAATGAAGGTAATTCAGGCTTCACAATGCACTGTACACTTGCAGGCCCTAATGGCGCAGTATCTCAGGTTAGACCTACATTATAGGCCACAGTTCTCCCCAGGTACATGACTGGCTGCTTCTCATTCTCACAATTTGGCTACTCCAAGGAACGGAGGAGAAAGTGAGATGCTGGAGATCAGTGGAGTGTGGTGCTGGAAAAGCACAAAGGAAGGCCCAAGGGCGGTCAGTCACAGGCAGACTGCCACTCTGCTTCGACTTCACTCCACTATTACTGAGCCCCGGATTTTCAGCTGGGAATTCCTATCGCGATTCCTTTTGAAAAGTGGAAGGTACATGAAAACAAACGGTTCCCTGGTGGTGCAAAGTGTTCAGGAGCATAGATAGGATAGGCAGGAAGAAACCCTATCCCCTTGACAGAAGGATCAAGGGAACATGGAATTATGGGAAGGGGTAGGAGGTTCAGAGGAGATGTGAGGAAAACCGTTTTCACCCAGAGGATGATGGGAATCTGGAACTGACTGCCTGTAAATGTGGTAGACGCAGAGACCCTCAGAACAGTTAAGAAGATGTGCACTTGCAATGTCAAGGCATGCAAGGCTGCTGATTGAGCGCTGGAAAATGGGATTTGAATAGTGAGGTGCTGTTTTTGACCAGCATGAGCATAATGGGCTGAATGGCCTTACTTTGTGCTTTAAATCTCTATGACAGGGTGGGAGAATCCATGTGCCATGAGGGTCAAACGTCTCATCTCAGATAGTGGTGGACAGGCAGGGGAACTGCAGAGAGAGGAGGTTTCAGAGTGGGCTATGTGCCTGAATTATGAGGCCATCATGCAATCTGCAGCATTGTTAGTTCCTTACAATAACTGGCCTTGTTGCTGGTGTCTCAAACAGCAGCCCATTGGTGGGGTCACCATGTCCATGAATCCTGATAGATAAAGCCTGTGGAGGGGAACACGTTTGAACAGTTCACCATAGACGGGGAGAAACATTGTTCACATTGTACTGAAGGTGATGCAAGTGACATAGGAGCACTTCTGGAAGATTTATGAGTGCAGAGAGCAGCTGCATAACCATCTTGCAAACTGGGAGAGCTTGAGGCGATGATGAATGTGGAGCAAGTACCGAGTGTGCCCTTCCCGTTTTATCCTTGCTGTCTGCAAGGAATCAGGAGGAGCTTTGAAGATGGGCTTTTGCATGGTCCAGCTGTGCCGCAGAGCCTGCCAGACAGTGCTCTTTGAAGTCAGACCAGATGTGCCTCAGACCGACCATACATGGACATACTCTGCTGCTGGCTGACTGCCTCATTCTCTGTTTATTGCACACAGAGTGAGACAGCATGAGAGAGCTGACATACCCAGGCCCGATGATAAGCCTCGGTGGATTCGAATGGACAAATCACCAGACCAGTTACAGGGGAGGCTTGTTCATGTGACTGTTGCAAGAAGGAACCGGGGCGGGGGGAGGGGGGTGGCAATGCCTGCGCAACGAAGAACTTGCATTGATGTAGCACCTTTTACAACATCCGGACATCTCAAAACGCTTGACGTGAAGCATAATGTGGAGGCCGCGTCAGACAATTTGCAAACAGCGCTGTCCTGAAATCAGCAATGTGACCGTGAGCAGGTCATCCCCTTCAGTCAGTGTGAGGGATAAATATTGGCCAGAATAACATAGAGTACAGACAGTGCTGCACCGTTCTGCCAACATCCCTCTTCTTTAAATCACTGCCACTGGGCCGTTCCTTCCCCCTCTGAGAGTGTAGAGTGGGGCTTAATTTAACATCTTTTGCCAAAAGACAGCGGTGCCTGAGTGTTGTACCGTCTCAGGGACGCAAGGGTCTGGAGTGAGAATTGGGGCCACGACCTTTCAACTGAGACCCAAGACACATGGCTAGTCCTTGCGACGTAGAAATCATGGCACCCACTCAAGCAGCACGTAAAATCAAGATGGTCCATTGTTTTTCTTCCCCAAAATGCAGAGGAAATCCGGAATTCTCAGTGGGAATCCAGCACAATTACTCAAGTAGTGCACAGTGCTCTCAGCCACCTTCATGCATCCTGACTAGATACAAAATATCTCTCACCTTGCAAATCTGAGATAAATACAGAGTGTGCAAGAAACATACGTCTGTCCGCACAGTCTCTAGGGGAGAAGAAACGGTTAACGGAGGAGGGTTTTTTTTTTAACTGATCCGTTTGACAAGGTGCAGGTCAGGGGTGAGGGGTTGTGTTTGGAGTTTACAATTTAGGAGTTGAAACTCCATGTGTTACTGATTCTCATGTTCAGTTCCCGTTGCAGTCCAGCCTGATCGACAGAGTAGGCTAAATGAACAGTGAGGCCCACATCAACACCTCAGTCCATGTCGGTGAGGCAGGCCTTGGAGAGAGGGGACAGTACACTCTAACAGGTGGGATGCAAATTCAACTGAGAGGTCAGAGGAGAGGGACAGAACTGTGCCTCAGGTGGGGAAATTGGACTGAGGTGTCCATGGGGTTGTGTGGGTGAGAAACTCTGGGTAGGGTAGGACAGGATAAGTGACCAATATGGAGATGACAGGAGGTTTGTGATGGTGAAGGCATAGGGGCCTCTGATGGTAAGGGGATTGGGGCCTGTGACAGTGAGGACATAGGGGCCTGTGACAAGGAGGCGATTGGGGCCTATGTTGGTGAGGGGATTGGAGCTTGTGTTGGTGAGGGGTTTGGGGCCTGTGAGGGGATTGGGGCCTGTGTTGGTGAGGGGATTGTAGCCTGTGACAATGAGAGGGAATTGGGGCTTGTGCTGATGAGGGGTTTGAGGCCTGTGAACATGAGGGGATTGAGGCCTATGCTGATGAGGGAATTGGGTCCTGTGAAGGGATTGGGGCCTGTGTTGGTGAGGGGATTGGGCCAGTGAGAGGTTTGGGCCTATGTTGGTGAGGAGATTGGGGCCTGTGACAGTGAGGGGATTGGGGCCTGTGACAATAAGGGGATTGAACAAAGAAAAATGAAAATTACAGCACAGGAACAAGCCATTCGGCCTTCCAAGTCGGCGTCAATACAGATCCTCTATCGAAACCTGTCGTCTATTTTCCAAGATATGTATCCCTCTGCTCCCTGCCAATTAATGTATCTGTCCAGATACATCTTAACTGACGCTATCATGCCCGCCTCTACCACCTCCGCTGGCAACACATTCCAGGCATCCTCCACCCTCTGTGCAAAGAACTTTTCGCGCATAGCTCCCTTAAACTTTTCCCCCTCTCACCTTGAACTTGTGACCCCTAGTAATTGAGTTCCCACTCTGGGAAAAATCTTCTTGCTATCCACTTGTCTAGACCTCTCATGATTTTATAGACCTCAACCAAGTCCCCCTTCAACCTCCATCTTTCTAATTAAAATAATCCTAATCTACTCAACCTCTCTTCATAGCTAGTGCCCTCCACATCAGGCAACATCCTGGTGAACCTCCTCTGTTCCCTCTCCAAAGCATCCACACCTTTCTGATAATGTAGCAACCAGAACTGTACATAGTATTCCAAATGTGGCCAAACCAAAGTCCTATACACTGTAACATGACCTGCCAACTCTTGAACTCAATACCCTGTCCGATGAAGGAAAGCATGCCTTCTTGACCACTTTATTGACCTGCGTTGCCACCTTCAGGGTACAATGGACCTGAACACCCAGATCTCTCTGTACATCAAGACTTTTCCATTTGCTGTATAGTTTGCTCTCAAATTGGATCTTCCAAAATGCATTACCTTGCATTTTCCCGGATTGAACTCCATATGTCCATTTCTCTGCCCAATTCTCCAATCTATCTATATAGATAGATTGTATTGTCTGACAGTCCCCTTCACTACCTGCTACTCCACCAATCTTAGTGTCACCTGCAAACTTGCTAATCAGACCATCTATACTTGCTCCAGATCATTCATGTATATCACAAAAAACAGTGGTCCTAGCACAGATCCATGTGGACACTACTGGTCACAGTTCTCCATTTTGAGAAATTCCCTTCCACTACTACTCTCTGTCTCCTGCTGTCCAGCCAGTTCTCTATCCATATAGCTAGTGCACCTAGACCCCATGTGACTTCACTTTCTCCATCAGCCTCTCATAAGGAACCTTATCAAACACCTTACTGAAGTTCATTTTTTTTAGATTAGATTCCCTTACAGTGTGGAAACAGGTCCTTACCCTAACAAGTCCAAACCGATCTGCTGAAGAGTAACCCGCCCAGACCCATTTCCCTCTGATTAATGCACCTAACACTATGGGCAATTTAGCATGGCCAATTCACCTGACCTCCGCATCTTTGGATTGTGGGAGGAAACCAGAGCACACAGAGGAAACCTACGCAGACACAGAGAGAATGCGCAAACTACATAGACAGTCAAACGAGGCTGGAATCGAACCTGGGTCCCTGGCGCTGTGAGGCAGCAGTGATAACCACTGAGCCACCGTGCCACTCCGTGACATATATACACCATCTACAGCCCTTCCTTCACCAAACAACTTTGTCAACTTCATCAAAGAATTCTATTAAGTTGAGGTCTGTGTTGGTGAGGGGATTGGGGCTTGTGTTAGTGAGGGGATTGGGGCAAAGGATGGTGAGGGGATTGGGGCCCGTGTTGGTGAGGGGACTGGGACCTGTGATGGTGAAGGGATTGGGGCCTCTGATATGAGGGGATGGGGGCAGGTGTTGGTGAGGGAATTGGGGCCTGTGAGGGGATTGGGGCCTGTGTTGCTGAGGGGATTGGGACCTGTGTTGGTGAGGGGATTGGGGCCTGTGTTGGTGAGGAGATTGGCGCCTGTGCTGGTGAGGAGATTGGTGCCTGTGAGCAGGTTGGGGCCTGTGTTGGTGAGGGGATTGGGGCCTGTGGCAAAGAGGGGTTTGGGGCCTATGAAGGGATTGGAGCAATGATATTGAAACATTTGGGGCTTGTGTGGAGATTGAGATTGTGATAGGATTGGGGCCTGTGATGGTGAGGGTATTGCAGCATATGACAATGAGGGGATTGAGACCTGTGATGGTGAGGAGATTGGGTCTGTGATGGTGAGGGGATTGGGATCTGTGATGCTGAGGGGATTTGTGGCCTGTGATAGTAAAGGGGTTAGGGCCTGTGATGGTGAGGGGATTGGAGCCTGTGATAGTGAGGTGATTGTGTTTTGTGACGATGTGGGGATTGGGGACTGTGTTGGTGAGGGGATTGGGACCTGTGTTGGTGATTGGATTGGGACCTGTGAGGAGTTTGGGGCCTGTTTTGGTGAGGCGATTGGGACCTGTGAGGGGGTTGGGGCCTGTGATAGTTAAGGGAATAGGGTCTGTGACAATGAGGGGATTCGTGTTTGTGAGGGGATTGGGCCTGTGATAGTGAAGAGATCGAGGCCTGTGATATTGAGGGGATTGGGGCCTGTGACGATAAGTGAATTGGGGCCTGTGAGGAGATTGGGACCTGTGACGATAAGTGAATTGGGGCCTGTGACGGTAAGGGGATTGGGGCCTGTGATAGTGAAGAGATCAAGGCCTGTGATATTGAGGGGTTTGGGACCTGTGATGATAAGTGAATTGGGGCCTGTGACAGTGAAGGGATTGGGGCCTGTGAGGGGATTGGGCCTGTGATAGTGAAGAGATTGAGGCCTGTGATATTGGGGTTTGGGGCCTGTGACGATAAGTGAATTGGGGCCTGTGAGGAGATTGGGGCCTGTGACGATAAGTGAATTGGGGCCTGTGACGGTGAGAGGATTGGGACCTGTGAGGGGATTGGGACCGGTGATTTTGAAGGGATTGGGGCCTGTGAGGGGATTGGGGCCTGTGATGTTGAGGGGATTGGGGCCTGTGATATTGAGGGGATTGGGGCCTGTGACGGTAAGTGGTTTGTGGCCTGTGAGGGGATTGGAGCCTGTGATAGTGAGGGGATTGGGGCCTGTGATGGTGAGGGGATTGATGCGTGTGACGGTGAGGGGATTGGTGCCTGTGATGGTGAGGGGATTCGGGCCTGTGATATTGAGGGAATTGGGCCCTGTGACGGTTAGTGGATTGGGGCCTGTGAGGGGATTTGGGCTTGTGAGGGGATTGGGCCCTATTGGGAGAGGTATAAAATTACTGACTTCCTGTAACCACCAAGTCCTCACATCAAGGGCCTCTCACTCACCATCATGTTTAAAATTCCAGCCTAGCTCCTTAACAAGGCTGGGGCTGGAATAGAGTTGGGAACAGTTTTCCAGATTAACATTTCATCCAATCTTTCAATTTAGTGGCCTTATCGGAACAGGGTGATATCTGGTGATGAGCAGTTTTAAAGTTCAGGCCAGGGATAAGGAAGTAGGAAGATGACAATCTGCGAGAGGGTGGAGTGCCAGAGAAATGAAAAGATGGCGGGCAATAATGGGGCAAGTGTAGAAACCAAAGAAGAGACCATCGGAGGTGTGAAAGGTTGCAGCAGAATCAAGAACAGAGGGTAACATTGAAAACCTGCGGGAAAGGAGCTAGCTTCCCGGAATATGGGAAGGCAGGTTTCTGAGCCCAGGCTTGTGGAATTACTCACTGGATGTGAATCAGTCAGGGGTTCACTACTTACCCTCACCTCCTCAAGGCCCAGTGGCTCTGCAGGGGATATCCCTGATGGGATCAGACTGTTCCTATTCTCAATCAGGCCAGGGCAAAGGCAGGGAAGGGCTGGCACGGTGTACTCTCCATGGTTAAAGTTAAACCTTCACCTTTCGGGCATCGGATCAGTGCTCAGAGCTCTCCAGCCTCACCCTGAGCACCGGGAACGTTGCTGCAGCTTGTAACGGGTGTTGCACCCAGAGGAATGGAGGTGGTTGGAGATGAGAGGAAGTCCAGAAGGAAGGGGAAGAGGGCAATACACCTACAGATGGCTGAGAGGCAGTGCTGAAGACGCCTGTGACTCTGTCTCCTCGGATATCGGAGCTCTCGTCACTGCAACCTCTCAACGTTTTACAGGCGGCTGTACAGTAATGTTCAAAGTTTGTGAGAAGATTTGTAGCTCGGGTGCTCGTTGCTGTGGTTCTGTTCGCCGAGCTGGAAGTTTTTGTTGCAAACGTTTCGTCCCCTGTCTAGGTGACATCCTCAGTGCTTAGGAGCCTCCTGTGAAGCGCTTCTGTGGTGTTTCCTCCGGCATTTATAGTGGCCTGTCCCTGCCACTTCCGGTTGTCAGTTTCAGCTGTCCGCTGTAGTGGCCGGTATATTGGGTCCAGGTCGGTGTGTTTGTTGATGGAGTTTGTGGATGAGTGCCATGCGTCTAGGAATTCCCTGGCTGTTCTTTGTTTCGCTTGCCCTATAATGGTAGTGTTGTCCCAGTCAAATTCATGTTGCTTGTCGTCTGCGTGTGTGGCTACTAGGGATAGCTGGTCGTGTTGTTTCGTGGTTAGTTGATGTTCGTGGATGCGGATCGTTAGCTGTCTTCCTGTTTGTCCTATATAGTGTTTTGTGCAGTCCTTGCACGGCAGGTGTTGGCCAGGCAACTGATGCCCTCTTCCCCAAGGATGGGCAACCGGCTCCAATTCTCACAAGGCATTGGGCATCATCAGCTCAGTGGGCAACTGGGTCCTGTACCTGGGGCTGTCGGCTGATGCCCTTCAGTACCCCCCCAGAGGGGCGAGTCTCAGCAATGGTCTCTCAATGACATTTCCCTCACTGAGGGGGTGAGGACATGGAGCAGTGAGGCCCTGGAAGGGAACAGCTCATCAGGAGAAAAGGTGCTAGGAGAGGAGTGATTGGAGGCAGTGGGTGATAACAAATTGAACAGGAAGATTGATGTACAGCATCGGCCTTGCTCCTCCTGTGCCCTGCCCCCTCAGGAAGGAGTACCACCCTTCTCTCCCTCACTGGGGGTGGGGGGGAATGCTCACCCTCTGGCCCTCCTGCAACATCTGGGTCCATGAATCTTTGGCCTGCCCCAACAAGCTTTACGTGGACAGGAAACCCGTCACCAACTTGACTAAAGGCACTTCCCCAGGAAATTGGGACCTGCAGTTACCTTTCCACCAGACTCTTGCCGATGTTCTGACGCAGAAACAGACCCAGCTCCTGTTGCCAGTCTCCAAAATACAAGCTGCTCCTTGTATTCTGCCACACTGCCTGAAGGCACAGAAAGGCTAGCGTTAGGAGGTGTGTCACTCACAGAGATGGTGAAGAGAGGATCAATGCTGCACTGCTTGAGACGATGTAGGCAGATGAAGGGAACAATGGCTGACCTTACTGAGAACCCACCCAGAGACTGGCTTGAATGGGACGAGCCCATGATCTAATGAGTGTGTTTTCTAAACCCTCAAACCGCTAATTGCTTCAAATCATAACTGCTGAAAACCGTAGAAAAGGAAGGATACAATGGGCCCCAGGCAAGAGGACGGCTAACATAGCGGTGGATCGGGACTCCCATGCTGGAGCTCGTCCATTCCTTCCATTTTTTTCTTTTGTTTGTGTTTTTTTGACATTTTAAAACTTTTTAAACTTTACTTGGATGGAAATAGAGGAGGCATCATCCGGACCAAAGCATGTCATGGGGAGGTGAGGCCTGGACCGGAGGCTGTTGTGGGGAGGTGAGCCCGAGATCAGAGGCCGTCTCGAAGAGGTGAAGCCTGGACAGGAGGCCGTAACGGGAAGGTGAGGCCCAGACTGGAGGCCGTCTCGGGGAGGTGAGGCCCAGACTGGAGGCCGTCTCGGGGAGGTGAGGCCCAGACTGGAGGCCGTCACGGGGAGGTGAGGCCCAGACTGGAGGCCGTCTCAGGAAGGTGAGGCCCAGACTGGAGGCCATCACAGGGAGGTGAGGCCCAGACTGGAGGCCGTCGTGGGGAGGTGAGGCCTGGACCGGAGGCCGTCACGGGGAGGTGAGGCCCAGACTAGAGGCCATCACAGGAGGTGAGGCCCAAACTGGAGGCTGTCACGGGGAGGTGAGGCCCAGACTGGAGGCCATCTCGGGGAGGTGAGGCCCAGACTGAAGGCCGTCTCAGAGAGGTGAGGCCTGGACCGGAGGCTGTCGCGGGGAGGTGAGGCCTGGACTGGAGACCGTGATGGGGAGGTGAAGTCCAGACAGAAGGCCGTCACGGGGAGTTGAGGCCCAGGACTACAGGCTATCACGGGGAGGTGAGGCCCAGGTCTCATGTTCATGAGATGGCACAGTAAGTGGAATCTTATTACTGCACTCATTCGAGTGCATGTGACAATAAGGCTAATTCACTCATTCACATGCATTTGGAGGAATTGGCATTGAGAATGTAACCTCTGAGTACATTGAGAAGGTGGAGGTGTATGCATGAGGGCCATTGGAAAGGACTGCATAGGACCCTTCTTATTTGACCCTATTCCATGTCACAATATGTAACTAGTTGTACTCAACTATTCAAATTGTAATTGTTCCAATATCACTCACTCAATTTATATGAATGAGTGTGCTGTGCTCCTTACCTGCACTGTACATTGAAGAATCAATTCTAAATCTTTCACTGGCATAGCATGAGACTGTGTCTTCGATTAAACAGTGAGTCACTGCAGCAGTGCTAAGATCTAAGTATTGAGTACAGGAGTTGGGAGGTCATTGGTTAGGCCATTGTTGGAGTATTGCGTACAATTCTGGTCTCCTTCCTATCAGAAA
>NC_057716.1:27611488-27628740 GCF_004010195.1 Chiloscyllium plagiosum | reverse complement strand
GTTTAGGTTGAGAGGGGAAAGATATAAAAGAGACCTAAGGGGCAACTTTTTCACGCAGAGGGTGGTACAGGTATGGAATGAGCTGCCAGAGGAAGTGGTGGAGGCTGGTACAATTGCAACATTTAAGAGGCATTTGGATGGGTATATGAATAGGAAGGGTTTGGAGGGATATGGGCCGGGTCCTGGCAGGTGGGACTAGATTGGGTTGGGATATCTGGTTGGCATGGACAGGTTGGACCGAAGGGTCTGTTTCTATGCCGTACATCTCTATGACTCTGTGTGGGAGGAGTTGAGCATAGGAGTATAAGATATAGTAGCAGAATTGGGTCAGTCTGCTCCGCCATTCAATCATCGCTGATATTTTTCTCAACTCCAATCTCCTGCCTTCTCCCCTTAATTCTTGAGCCCCTTAATAATCAAGGACCTAGCTTAAAGATGTTCAATGGCTTGGCCTCTGTGACAATGAGTTCCTCAGATTTACTGCTCTCTGGTTGAAGAAATTCCTTCTCATCCATTTGCTAGTCCAGAAGAAGTGATATCACACTGAGGGGGTCTCACATCCAAACGACTGGAGAAACGCAATCAGGAAATTTGTTGATGTACAAACACGTGGTCAGGTTAAAAAACAATTCACGTCACAATGTCTGGAATATATTGTGACTGAACCTAACAGGACAGACGTGATGGGAATTCTACATCTCACCACCAAGTTGGCACCTCTGGCAATGCAGCACTCCCTCAGTGCTTGAGGTGCCAGTGCAGCTGTTGGTACTCCAGGTTCTGAGGTGCCAGTTTCCTGAGTGAGCCTTGGATACACGGGAGCGAGGCACCAGGCAGACATCATCGAGGGTGATGCAGAAGAAACCTGCTAAAGGTGCCAACCTTTCTCGCCAGGGGAATGAGAGCTGCTGGTTCTGATTGGGCGTGTTCCCGAATGCCACATCAGCTGGCAGCCCGCCATTGATCCCCAAACACGTCCGTCATTCCCACTCCAACCAGGAGTTTGGATAGAATTCTTCAGTCTGGGGAAATAGTGGGAAGCCATGCTGTTCTGTGCTGTATGACTCAATGATTCTGCATCAGAAATGGCTGCCAGCTGGAGGGCAGATAATATAAATCAGTAATGCCCCAACAGGGGGCAATTCAGAGGGGCCATAGTGGTGCTGGAGCATCTCCCAGGGCAATGATTATTCCCCCGTCTAAGGGCAGCATTGTTGTAATGTGCCCTCATGATGTCCTAACCCCTTCAGCAGTGCCTACCTTTCCTGACAGGCCTTCTGAAGCTACATAATTGACAGGATCCCACCTATTGTCTGACAGTGGGTGCAAGGAACAGCCTGATGTCTTTTTTGTGTAATATCCTGAACAGCTAATAAACAAAAACGGACTCACTTCTTGTGGTAATGCCCTAGCTCTGAGACAGGAGGTTCGAGTCCCATCTGTTGCAGAGGTATGTCATAATATCCCTGAACAGGAAAATGAACATAGCCATTTGAGGAAGCCCAGAAATACAGAAATATCATTGTACTGGACCTCTTGAATTTTATATTTAATGTTGATCTCGCTGTTTATCCACCTCTCCTGCAGCCATAATGTCGTAGTCCTCACTCTGTTCTATCACCTGAATACACTTTTGTACAGTACAATCTGCCTGTATTGCATGCAAAACAAAACTTTTCACTGTACCTTGGTATATATGACAATAGTAAATCAAATCAAATCAACTCAAAGGTGTTTCAGTGGAGGACTCTCTACGCAGGAGTCCTCCCCCTTTCTCTTGGGGACCTGGGGTGGAGGGTGCTGCACGCAGCAGTCCCCTGCGACCGCAGATTGCAGTGGTTCACGGACTCCCAGCCCAACTGCTTGTCCCGTGGTGCTGTGAAGTCCGTGGACCACGTGTAAATTGGGTGTGGGCGCTTGCACTCCCTTTTTAGTTTTCGAGAGAACCTTCTCCTCTGTTTCTGGTTGCACTTCAATTCCACGCTCCTGATCTTTGGGCACCCAGTACGGAGTGGGGAGGGTAGGTCAGAGGACCTCCTCATGGGTCTGCTCCTGGGTCTGGCCAAACTAGCTATAAACAGTTCCAGGCAGCGGGCCGTGGAGGGTGTCGTTAGGGCCGATTGCCTGCCCGTCTTCCGCGGTTACGTTAGAGCCCGGGTGTCCCTGGAGAAGGGGCACGGGGTGGGAATTGCAGGGAGTGGAGTGTATTATTTCCCCCTCCAATTCTGTTTTGATTTAGTCCCTCCCCTCCCCTTCACCTTCTTCATGTAGGCACTGCTCGCTCTGGGCTTTGCTTGTCACTGGCTCATTGGCCACACAGATGTCTTTTCTGGCGGTGGAATGTTAGGTAAAGTTATTTTCACTTGGTGTTTTTCACTGTGTCGTGCACCGGCGCGCATCCGCAAACATTGGCTGCTGTGTGGCAGGGGAAAAGAAAACAGAAAACTCAAAGGTCATTCTGCTGGGGGCTGCGTCATGGAGGTTTCTCTCCCTTTGATTCCGGGAGGCTCCTGCAAGGCAATAATCCCGAGGGATTGGCAGCTCCGTTGAGGAAAATCGGAAGGCCCGTGTCTTTTCCACTCTGAGGCGCACGCCTATTAAAGGAGGGATTTTCCTGCTTGCTGGCTGCTCAACCAGTGCGAGGGATTTAACCTGGAGTAGGATCAGTGCCGCATTTCTGTGTGCAGATGACACATGAGCGCAGCATTGATTCAGATTACACGGGGACATGGGAGTCCGGAGGCTGTGCTCTCTCTCTCTCTCCCACCCGCAGCCGGGGACTGAGGTCATGACTCACAAGCCGGGATGCGAAGAGAGAGAGAGAGAGAGAGTTGAGCATGTGCTTTCAATAAGTGTGACTCAGAGGGACGCAGCCTGTAAAACAAACATAGCTGAGGCCTGGGCACTTCACCTCACAATGTGCCGCTTATGTGATGGCTACAGAGGGCATCGATGTTGCACTTGGCAGAGCAGAGTTTATTTATTTGGCTGTTGCTAGGTGGAGAATGCTAATCCGTGAGATTTCAAACGAAGGAAATGCTGGGTGGTTTTGTAAAAAAACAAAATAAAGAGTGGAATGTTGTGGCGCTGCTGGTGGCTGGGTTTGTGCTCAGGACTCCGATGTAGATAGACTTCTCTTTAAGCCATGCCTCTCATTTTTCTCTTATTCTTAATTTATTATAAATGGGGCAGCACGGTGACTCAGTGGTGCCTCAAAGCACCAGGGATCTGGGTTCGATCCCAGCCTCAGGCGACTGTCCGTGTGGAGTTTGTACATTCTCCATGCGTGGGTTTCCTCCAGGTGCTCCGGTTTCCTTCCTCAGTCCATAGATGTGCAGGTCAGGTAGATTGGCTGTGGAAAATTATCCATTATGTCCAGGGTTGTGCAGGCTTGGTGGATTAGCCATGGGAAATGCAGGGTTATAGGGATAGGGGGGTGGGTTTGGGAAGGGTGCTCTTTGGAGGGTTGATATGGACTCAATAGGCCTTCCGCGCTGTAGAGATTCTCTGATTCTGCCAAAATGGTGCCGTGTTGTGGTGACAATAAAAGCTTTTCACTGTATTTGATTGTATTTCTCTCTGTGGAATAAAGGTGACAATAAAAATCAGGTATTCATTCACTCCGTGCTGCGACCTTGCATCAGGTGAACATTTTCTTTCTCTGCTGGCTGGACAAGTTCGCACTGACGTGCTGAGTTGATTCCCTGTGAAACAGCCCTTGGTACGAACTAAATTAATTGGCTCATTTCAAGAGGTGAACAGAATCGATAAACAGCCACACGCTCAGAGCTCATTGACGATTCACTGAAATGAGAAACAGACAAAGGGCTGGAGAAACCGAGCAGCATTGGTGGAGAGAGGATAACAGGGTTGGCTTTTCAGGTCAAGTGACCCTTCTTCGACAAGTTACCTTTCCCTGTGAAACCCTTGCCATCTTCTGGCTATCTCTGGGCTGCTCATTTTCCAGCCAGAAAGCTGTGGGTTCCTGTTCCATTGCGGAGGTTAAAAAGCATTTAATACAGTTCAGCGCTTCCATTTACACGATAACAGTGACTCGGAGACAATGGAAGGGAGAGTCACTAGATGTGAAGCTGGGAGATCACAGCAGGTCAGACACCACCCGAGGGGCAGGGAAGTCACGGTTTCGGGCCAAAGCCCTTCATCTGGACTGTGGAGGGGGAGGGGAGCCCAGAAGTAAATAGAGGGGGTGGGGTGGGGTGGGGTTGTGGGAAGGCTAGGTGGGATGGTGATAGGTGGATGCAGGTAGAGGGTTATCGTGATTGGTCAGTGGGAAGGGTGGAGCAGATAGGTGAATGGGGAGGCGGACAAGTTAGGACAGATCAGTGAGGCGTGGGGGAGGGGTGGGCCTAAACATGGGATAAGGCTGGGGGTGGAGCGAGTTTGAAGCTGGTGAGGTCAATATCAAGGCCATTGGCCTGTAGGTTCCCCAGGCGAAATATCAGGTGTTGTTCCCCCAGTTTCCGTTTGGCCTCACTCTGACAGTGGAGGAGGCCAAGGATGGACGTGTCACCTGGGGGGGAGTGGGAGGGGGAATTAAAATGGGTGGCAACTGGAAGGCTGGGTTGGTTGATGGGTGCAGAGTGCAAGTGCTCCATGAACCAGTCCCTGAGTCTGCGTTTAGTCTCCCCGATACAGAGGCGAGCACATCAGGAAAAATGGATACAGTAGCGGAGGTTAGATGACGTGCAGGTGAATCTCTGTTGGATCTGGAAGGATTGACTGGGGCCTTGGACGGAGGTGAAAGGGGAGGTGTGGGGGCAGGTGTGGCACCTCTTGCGATTGCAGGAAAAGGTACCAGCTGTGTAGGAGAAGTTGGTGAGGAGTGTAGAGTTGATGAAGGAGTCACGGAGTGAACAGTCCCTGTGGAAAGCAGTCAGGGGTGGGGAAGGAAATACCTTTTTGAGGTGGGGTCTGATTATAAGTGGTGCAAATGTCGGAGGATGAGGCATTAGATTTGGAGGTTGGTAGGGTGGTATGTGAGGCCTAAGCGGCCTCTATCATTGTTGTGGGGGAGGGGGTTTGAGGGCAGAAGTACGGGAGATGGGGAAGATGTGGTTGAGGGCATCCTTAATTATCAAGGAGGGGAAACTACGGTCCCTTAAGTGGGAGGATATCTGGGATGTCCTGGAGTGAAATACCTCATCCTGGGAGCAGATGCGGCGGAGGCAGAGGAATTGAGAGTATGGAATCGCATTTTTCCAGGAGGGTGGGTGAAAGGAAGTGTGATCGAGGTAATTGTGGGAGTCAGTGGATTTGAAATGGATGTCAGTGGTGGAAGAGGAGGGAGGCATCGGAAATGGTCCAGGTGCATTTGAGGGTGGGGATGGGAGGTGCGGGTGAAGTTGATGAACAGTTTGAGCTCCTCGTGGGAGCACAAGGCAGTGCCGATACAATCATCAATGTAGCAGAGAAAAAGCTGGGGTATGGTGCCGGTGTAGCTGTGGAAGAGGGACTGTTCCACGTATTCTACAGAGAGGCAGGCATAGCTTGGACCCGTATGGGTGCCCATAGTCATCCCTCTGGTTTGTCAGAAGTGAGATGATTCAAAGGAAAAGTTGTTAAGGGTGAGGACCAGTTCCACCAAGCGAATGAGAGTGTTGGTGGAGGGGGACTGGTTGGGCCTATGGGAGAGGAAGAAGCAGAGGGCTCTGAGGCCCTGTGTGTGGAGGGGGAATACAGGTGTAAAAGGTCTGTACATCCATGGTGAAGATAAGGTGTTGGGTGCCAGGGAATTGGAAGTTTTGGAAGAGGTGGAGGGTGATGGTTGTGTGGCAAATTTGAAAGTTTTAGAATAGGTGGACGTTAACAATGGATTCCATTGATCTTCAGGTGCTATGGACCAGCACATGGTGTGAAAAAGCACTTTGTGAGCATCACACCTGAAAGGCAGTGCTTTCGACAGTGTAGCACTCCACACGGTACCGCACTGACAGAGGTTCTGAGCTCAGGCCTCCCGAATGGAATTGAACCCACGATGCTTTGGCTCAGATATAACCGACTGAGCCGAGAGTAGGGGAAATGTCATGTGATTTCATCCCAGTGGTGCCCACAGCCCCAGCGTCAGAGCTGGCCTTGATCACGGGTGAAGTAGGCCGATGCGGTGGCAGGGATGGCCGAAGTCTCAGAAAGGGCAACATCAATGCAGGCCAGTGAGAGCTGCGTGATTATCCCCTTACAAACACCCCCCACTCCAGCATAACCCCTAACCCAACGACAATGGAATAAAACATGATGATGTTTAACGGAAGTGCTCGAAATTTGACAGAGAGAGAGGGTTGGCAGAATGATCAAGAATTAGAGGACACTGGTGTAAGTTGTTCAAGTAATTCACTGGAGGCCTCTATGAAGGAAAACTTTTTTTTTAAAGAGTGGCTGAAATGCTCTGCCTGATCATGTGGTGAGGCGAATTCAACCATCGCTGTCTAAAAGGAGCTAGATAACAGCTGAAGAGGAAACCCTTTCAGGGCTGCCAGGCTATTGGCTGCACTGGACTGAATGGCTTCCTTCAGCAGTGGAACTATTGAATGGTTCCCATGATTCCAAGCAAAAACTTTACATTCACGCTGAGTCCTTCACTCCTTTGATCGCATATTTTCAAAAGGACAACACAGGCAGCTGGCAAATGGGAATAGCGTAATTTAGGATATTTGGTCAGCATGGACGAGTTGGACCGAAGGGTTTGTTTCCATGTTGTACAACCTTATTGGTCTATGACTGTATGAGAGTGAGTCCCCAGCTGATTTTTTTATTCAGTCCTCCCGAACTCAGCCAAATGTTGTAGTTCATTCTCTCCAGCCCCCAGCTCAACAAGGACTAAACCTTGTTCTAATCAGTTCACTCTCAAGACTTGAACGCTCACCCACTCTAGACTGCCAGTAGTATTCCCCATCGTATAGTCAGGAAAAAAACAGTTCGCAGCTCTGAGTCAGAAGATTGTGGAGGTAAGTCCCACTCTGTGGAGACATGAGCACGATGGATTTTTAGCATTGCAAAGTACTCCCTAAGGGAGTGCAGTAGGGTTGGAGGTGCTGTTCTTCCGATGAGGCATGTAAGGGAAAGCTGCCGGGGATTGTCTGCAAAAGAACCCATGGCGCTATTTCAAAGCAGGGTCAGGGAAGTTATCCACTGTATCCTGGATCATATTGTCTTCAACCAGCACACTATCTGATCACGGTGACGTTGTGGTTTGTGGAATCTTGCTGTGCTCTGATTGTCTGCCACATTTCTCTATATTGCAGCAGGGTCTGCACTAGAGAAACACTCCAATGGTTGTAAAATACTTGGATGATCCTAAGATTGGAAAAGGTGCTATGTAAATACATGGTATTGTTTTTCTAGGGGATGCTGGGCAGAGTTTTGACCTGCCCAGGAGTTGAGAGGGACCAATTTCTAGCCTAAGGTGCTGAGCTTTTCCAGCAACCTGTGTTTTTGTTTCTGATTTCCAGCATCTGCAGTTCTTTCAATTTTTTATTCAGTATTTAACTCACTGTATGCCCACCTTTAAGAAGTTCAGCTCCTCTCTCTGACAGGATTTCCGTTCTAATCTTTGTTCTTGTCCAATGTCATTAATTGTACCGTTGCTCCACTTATCATTTTTTTTCTTTACCCCCCTCCCCGACTCTATCTTCTGCATAAAAACCCGTATTTTCCTTGCTACCTTCAGTTCTGAGGAAAGGTAACTCGTCCTGAAACGTTAACTCTGATATCCCTGCACCGATGCTGCCAGACCTGCTGAGATTTTCCAGTAATTTCTGTTTTTATTTCTGATTGCCAGCATCTGCAATTCTTTTGGTTTTTATTGAGTTGAGAGAGTGGATGCATTTACTTCTGGCACAATATTTCAGTGGGGCCTTCCGACTCTCGTGAGCGCTCCTGCCTGTCTTTCTGATATTTGCGTACAGGTTTCATTTCCCTGAGCCCGCCTGGGAGCGGCAAAATAATTGGTCTTTCAAACGTCTTTTCAACTTCAACAGATGCTCACTTAGGCTTGGTCTGCACTCTGCCGGGACTCACAGGAAAACACATGACTGTACCTTCTCATCCAGTGCTGATTCAAAAACGAAGGAGGGTCTAAATGGGACGTGTTCTAATCCCTTCCTCAATTCTTCAAACACGGATCTTCTACTTGCCCCGTGACAGCTCAGTGAGTGCCTGTAGCTTGCCCATCCCGGAAAATTCCCAACATTGATCCCTATTCTGCTATCGCTGGTCTGAGTGCGGTAGTTGGAGTTTTTGTAATCAGCCTCAGCGATTCTAAGTCAGGACCATCAAACCTCTTGCTCCATCTCACCGTATGGGTCTTACATTTAATAAGTTTGGGCGATCATTATCCAGTCAGGACTGGAATGGAATCATAGCAGAAAACTGAGTCTAAGTTGGCAGTGTCACTTCAAAAGCCATACACATAAAAACCAATGGCACCTTTGGACAGTGCAGGGTGCTTTCCAAAGTTGGAACTCAGATGTAGTTGGGGTAAAGTAGCTAGTAACACTGGGACATCAATGTGCTCCACTCTAACATAGGGTGATGAAGTGGCAGTGTCCCTCCCTCTGAGCCAAAAGCCCTGTGTTCAGTTTGGATCTTAGGACTTAGAGGGCACAGGAGGTGTGCAGGAAGGCAGCCAAATGGGCTGACTATTGCTCTGTAAATTCTTCTAATATGTTGGGTGCCTAAGGTCAGCAGAGTAGTTGTTTCAATCAGATCTGAGCGACTCCCTGTGCTACAAGACTCCCAGGCAGATTCTTGTCAAGAGTCTTTCTCTGATGGATAACTGCACATACATTCCAACACAAGCATCCCTCACTGTAGGGAACAGATTGGGAAGAAGGTCCATAATCACCAGGTAGAAGTCGCGTCTTGGTATGTTTAGACTGTAGCAAGTACACAGTGAACGTTTGGAAACAGTGTCGGGGAAACAGAAACTCTGAACCCTGTCGACATTAACAAACTGCACAGGCACCTATATCTGCCTGAGGTTTCCTCTGTTGGGGCTGTCTACTCAAGGCCCTGTGTGATGATAATAATAAGGTAATCCTTTGACACTGTTACAACAATAGAGCAGAGGGCATTACTTACATCTATTTGTGCTGCAGGGATGGCCAGTTTGGGAACAGATACCTGTCAATCTTTGAAATAGGATCTTTAACACCCTCTTGTGGCCGTCAGTTTTGTATCGTATCTAACAGGATGCACCACCGACGGTGCAACACTCCCTCGGACCTGTGCTGAACTCTGTTGATTTGGATTAGAATTGGATTTTATTGTCGCATGTACTCAAGTATAGAAATACAATGAGTGCAGTGAAAAGTGTACAAAGTCACCATTCTCCAGCGCCAGAATTTAAAAAGGACGTCCTTGCTGCCACTTCCAATTGCCAGGAGGCGCTATGCCCGCCGCGGGATGCTAACCACCATTCCGCACATGGCCCGCTGTTGTTCTTGTTTGATCCTGGTTGATTGTCACGGTAGAGTGAGTGATTGAGGAAACTAGCGAGTCCAATGCAAACACCATGGGGCAGACACCGTTAGGTGATGGGTGGATCTATCGCCATAACGTGAGCAGAAAGCGACCTGATTTGGCACTACGGCAGCTCACGCCTTCTCCAAGCAGGAGTCAATCCCAGCGCCAAATTTTACGGTTCTTTCCTTTTAAGATGTAAGCTGAATGAGTTTGTGATTCGCAGACCAGGTTAGAGAAATCTTTAATGGTCTGTGTGACCACCAGCAATTGATTATGATTGTGTTGACGAGAGCCAAGAATCATAGACTTCCTACAGTGTGGAAGCAGGCCATTTGGCCCATCGAGTTCACACCAACCCTCTGAAGAGCATCCCAACCAGACACAACCCCGAACCCTATACCTGTAATCTCGCATTTCCCTATCCAGCTAACCTACACATCCCTAGACACAATGGGCAATTTAGCATGGCCAATCCACCTCACTTGCCCATCTTTGGACTGTGGGAAGAAACCAGAGCACCTGGAGGAAACCCACGCAGATACAAACACACATGCACAGACACGCATACACACACACATGCATACATACACACACATACACACGCACAGACATGCATATACACACACACACACATTCCCACACTAATGTTTCCGTCTCAGGCCTGCTGCAGTGATCCATCCAGTGACACTCAAAACAAGCTGGAGGAATGACACTTCAGTTTTCACCAGGACCTTACCACTTACAGGATTCAACACTGAGATTAACGATTTTACAGCGAGAACACCTTCCCCCATGTGTTTTACCCACCCAGGTCCTGTCTGGAAATAGATTCATTTTCACCCACTCATAGGCTCCATTATCACCCATCTCTTCTTCCCTGGCTTCCTATCAGCAATCCCTTTAGCAGCATAGCCTCTTTTCTTTCTCTCTCTCCTTCTCTGCGCTCTCACTCTCTCTCCATGTATTTATTCACATCCACTGTGATCAGGAAAAATGTACCATATTTTTCTTAGCTGCCATCAGTTCTGCAGAAGGGGTCACTAGACTTGAGCCGGTAACTCTGTTTCTCTTTCTACAGATGCTGCCAGACCTGCTGAGTTTCTCCAGCACTTGCCATTGCCGTTTGTCTCACTGGGTCCTTTAGCGAACAAGTTCTGCTGACCTACCTGTGACTCCAGGCTCATTGCAATGTGGTTTTCAATTGTCACTTGAAATGGTCTAGCAAGGCATTCAGATCAAAAGCCATTAGGGATGGACAATTCATTCTGGCATTGCCAGCGACCCCTGCACTAAATAGTAGAAAGGGTAGAATTATGAACCAAATGCTTTCTGATTCACAGTACAGTGCTACATATTCATAGCTAAAATCTATGATATACCTTCCTTATCACCTACTTTAGATCCTAATATTCATGGCATGGTTCTCAATCTCTTTCAGCTTCATGTCGGTGCTACATCCACACTCTTCATAGATTATAGAGATTGTTTACCTCACCTTTTACATGGAGTATGTAAACTTCATTTTTGATGCAAAGTGCATCTATCATTGTGCAGTCTGTTCGCTGACCTATATTTTTGGCTGCAATTGTTATGGGGAAGACACTTATTTTGCTCCTGATCAACCCCCCCCCCCGCGCGATTTGTAAAGCCTTCACGTGTTTATTTTAAATCACTTCAGTTAAAATAGCAAAAAATAAATTGTTGCTTAAGTGCTCTCATGAAAAAGTCATTGACTGTCATTCCCACAGTTTCATTGACCTCATTTTGCAGCACCTAAATTGACTGCAGACTGGCTTATTAGTTTGGTGATTGGTGGATCTGTTACTGTTCATTCAGGGAGTCCAAGACAAAATACATGTTTTGCATGCACATTGTAGCCTGAAGCTCTGAATACTGATAGTGGAAGCTCCAGAGTTCTTCCCATCACATGGCTAACCAGGAATCTGTCCCACTCTTGCACCCTGCCATCAGTGTGTGTTAGAAGCATTTGTAGTTTGATGCTCAAAATGTTTAGTCATGTTATGGACACACTTTCCTTTCCCATCAGGTGAGACTTAAGCCATGGGCAGCACAGTGTTTCAGTGGTTGGCACTGCTGCTTCACAGCACATGGGACCCAGGTTCAATTCCAGCCTCGGGGGGATTGGTGGAGTAGTGGGAAGGCATGGAGAGACAGATGGTCAATGTATTGAATGTTGGAACAATGAGCAATATAAGTAATCCTGATGTTATTCCTTCTGCAGATATGTTTCTGACATTAAATGGCCTTTTATAAAACAAAGAACCGTGGATACCGGAAATCTGAAACAAAGACAGAAATTGCTGGTGAAACTCAGCAGGTCTGGCACTTTCCGTATGGAGAAAATAGAGTTGATGTTTTAAGTCCAGTGACCCTTCCTTCAGACCTGATATGACCTTGTTCGATTTTCAAGACTCCGTTCGAGACTCTGCTAGGAGCCCACGCATCGATCCGGCGCACAATTCCTCACCAGAATTATCCTGGAATTCTGTGGCTTTTAGCTGGAGCAGTAGCTTTGAACTTGGAAATCTATCCACGGCTTCTTGGAATTCAATGTATACCACGTTGCACAGCTTGCTTTTACCGTCACTTCCTCAAGAAAATCTATCCAAACTAACTGCACACTGGGGGCTACCATTTCAAGAACATTATTACCAGATGTTCATTTTATGAACCGAACATGAGGAAACAGATGAACTATTAACTATGTCCACACTCCACTCATTGAAACATTTCTGCATTGACCAGTTTGGAAACAGACTCAATGCCCTCAATCTTACATTAATTTGGGTAGGTCTGGTTTGTGTTGGGTGTTTTGGAGAAATCACTATCACAAGGCCCAGCAGGATTTCTTGCCATACCTTACCAAACCCATGCCGTTACGGGGAAGTCACAGCCTAGTGGTATTGTCGCTGGACTGTTAATCCAGAGACCCCAGGAAATGTCCTGGGCACCCAGGTTCAAATCTTGCCACAGATTCCTGTCTGGAGTTAGATTCCCTCCAGTATGGAAACAGGCCCTTCGACCCAACAAGTCCATGTCGACCCTCCAAAGAGTAAACTATCCAGACCTATTCCCCGACACTATAATTATCCCTGGCTAATGCACCTAACACTATGGGCAATTTAGCGTGGCCAATTCACCTGACATGCACATCTTTGGACTGTGGGAGGAAACCCAAGCACCCAGAGGAAACCCGCGCAGACACGGGGAGAATGTGCAAACTCCACACAGACAGTCGCCCGAGGGGGGATTAGAACCTGGGTCCCTGGTGCTGTGAGGCAACAGTGCTAACCGCTGTGCTGCCCACATAGAAGTCTAATGATGACCACAACCTTTGCTGATTGTTGTGGGGAAAGAAACAACTGGTTCACTAATGCCCTTTCAGGAAGGAAACTGCCATCCTTACCCGTCCTGGCCTACAAGTGACTCCTAACCCACAGCAATGTGGTTGACTCTCAGCTGCCCTCTGGGCAATTCGGGAGTGGCAATAAATGCTGGCCTCGCCAGTGATGCCCTCATCCCATGAATGAATCATAAAAGTGAACTATTTAACCAGCCTCCATTGCATTGGTCACGTCCAATTCCAGCCCCATCTCGCTACACGTCCTGTTCCCAGAAAAACCCGCCATTCTGCAGATAGCTGCCGAAATATTGACATTGCCTGTGCCCCACATCACCTTGAAAAGGCTGCTGTGAGATAATGGTGTAGTGGGTGATTTCATTGGATTAGTATCCCTGACGTGTCAAATCTAGACATGGCAGATTTGTGACATTTGAACTCAATATGAGAAAATAACTTGGAATAAAGAGCTGAACTCATTTAACCAGAGTTGTCAAGATTGATCTGGCTCACCAATGCACTTTACGGAAGGAAACTGGCCATCCTTACCTGGGGTTGGGCCTACATATGATTCCAACAATAGGGGATTGACACTCATCTGCCCTCTGGACAATTAAGGATGAGCAATAAATGCTGGCCCAACCAGCGATGCCCCAACCCCATGAACAAATGCCCATTGAGCACCACTATGCCTGCCCTGCTCAGCCATGGATGGTTTCCACAGATGCCAAGATGGCACCGTGATTTACCTGGAGAGCTTGGGTCAGCGGCATGGTGTGGGTGGGGGTGGGGGGGCGGCATTGTCTTCCTGGGAAAAATGCAGAGGAGACCATGCTACTTGATGCTGACAGGTCTGTGCCACCTCTATTGTCTGGTGAAATGGACAACGCGCTGTTGGCCAGTAAGAAACCTGCCATGCTGCTTGTCAAGAGCATAAAAGATGGAGTGAGATGCTCCCGATATGGAGATAGGCATCCCTAGACTTACTTGGATAATTCTGTTGCCAATCTCACTGAAGCCCACGTTGCGCAGACCCTTTTTAAGATTTCACCCAATCAGTCAAGTCTTTCAGCTAAACAGGGCCATTACAATCTCTCCAATAGGAATTATAGAGTCCATACAGTGTGGAAGCAGGCCATTCAGCCCATCAATTCCACATGACCCTCCGAAGAGCATCCCACCCAGACTCACCTCTCTACCCTACCCCTGTAATCTTGTATTTCACATGACTAACCCACATGAGTTGCACATCTTTGGACTGTGGGAGGAAACCCAAGCAGACATGGGGAGAATGTGCAAACTCCACACAGACAGTCACCCGAGGGTGGAATTGGACCCAGGACCCTGGAGCTGTGAAGCAGCATTGCTAACCACTGAGCCACTGTGCCGGCCAAATTATGCTGGCTATGAATTATGAGAGAAAATTGTGCTGTCCATGAGCATTCTTGATGTTCACTTAACATTGCACCCCCAATTATTAATTATTATTAAGCACTTCCAATTAATAAAGCAGCTAAGGTGCAGGTATTTCCATAGTTAAAACAGAAGTCGCTGGAAAAATTCAGCAGGTCTGGGACCATCTGTGGACAGAAATCCAGTGACCCGTCCTCAGATCCTTCCTTCATTTCCTGAAGAAGGGTCTCTAGACCTGATTCGCTTACTCTGATTTCTCTCCACAGATGCTGTCAGACCTACTGAGATTTTCCAGCAATTTCTGTTTTTGTTTCAGATTTCCAGCATCTGCAGTTCTTTCAATTTTTTTTTTCTCCTTGGCAGATATTTCTATGTTTCACTTATGGCTAACTTGTCTGAAAAATTGTCAGGTAACTGCCTCAGTCTGCTCCTCGACCATTGAGGTACATTAAAATCTAAGTGACTGTCCTGGGCAAGTTGCAAGGGAATAGTTGGCAACCACTCTCAACTCAAGCTTCCAAATTCTCCCATTGTGATCATTTTTCTCTCTCATTGGTTAATACTGTATAGTCAGTTCCCCTTTCCACATCCATCGCTTCCTGTCTAAGCCTGAGTTCATCAATGACATGGAGGTTCTTCATTCTAAGTGTAAATCTTGGCTCAAAGGTAGAAGCCACCCATCCAAAGATGTGTAGGTTAGGTGGACATGCCATGATAAATTGCCTATAGTGTCCAGGCATATGTAGGTTAGGTGGACATGCCATGATAAATTGCCCATAGTGTCCAGGCATGTGTAGGTTAGGTGGACATGCCATGCTAAATTGCCCATAGTGTCCAGGCATATGTAGGTTAAGTGGACTTGCCATGATAAATTGCCCATAGTGTCCAGGCATGTGTAGGTTAGGTGGACTTGCCATGCTCAATTGCCTATAGTGTCCAGGCATGTGTAGGTTAAGTTGACTTGCCATGCTAAATTGCCCATAGTGTCCAGGCATATGTAGGTTAAGTGGACTTGCCATGTTAAATTGCCCATAGTGTCCAGGCATATGTAGGTTAGGTGGACATGCCATGCTAAATTGCCCATAGTGTCCAGGCATATGTAGGTTAAGTGGACTTGCCATGCTAAATTGCCCATAGTGTCCAGGAATGTGTAGGTTAGGTGAATTAGCCACAGGAATGCGGGGTGACAGGATAGAGAGGGTGAGTCTGGGAGGGATGCTCTTTGGAGCGTTGATGTGCACTTGATGGACCGAATAGCCTTCTTCCACACTGTAGGAATGCTATGTTTCTACGATTCCATGACCCACCATTCCCCCAAAGTAGCCCTGCCCTCACTCCCAAATGTCTGGGTTGGTAGGTTTGAGGGTTCACGTGCCCCTCTGGTAATTAGCTGCAATATGTTTTGGGATGCCCTTCTTGAACCCCTCCAGTCAGATCGATCAGGTGCTGCTGCAGTATTGTATCAACTCTTACGCAAACATCCGATGTGATTCTGACCTAGGTAAACTTTCCCTCTTCATTGGTCCATCCGTCTACAGCCTTTGACACAGTTCACCACAACACCTTCCTCCTACATCTCTTGCCTGTCATTCAGCTGGCTGGAACCTAATTCCCCTGATTCCATTCTTTGCTATCCAATGGTAGACTGGAATTCACCTGTAATCGAAGTTATCTATATTGGATTGAAAAAGGACAGATCAGAATGCTCCTTTCTATCACCAGGACTGGAAGCAAAGATGCAAACATTATGTTGCAGTTATACAAAACCCAGATTAGACCCCTCTTGGATTCATACTACCCAGCACCCACCCCCAAAGGGAGAGAAGGAAAGAGAAGACAAATAAAAGAGAGAGACAGAGAGAGAGTGAAAAAGAGAAGTGTTCTTGCTGGCAGATCAGAAATCTGCTTCTGTGCAGAAAATTATTTTCAGTGAAACTTTCCACTCTAACAATGCTGACATACAAATTCCCCTGGCCACATTTTAAGAGAATTCCCAGGCGACTCATCCCCTGACTCTAACCCAAGCGCCACAGCTGTGACTAATTTCCAAAATTCCAGGATTTCTCTCTAGCATATATTCCAGATGGGCTATCCGCGTACCATTTCATTCTCCCTTCCTTCTGGCCATAGGTGTCACAGGTTGTTTGAGCCCAGGCCTTTTGGTCTTCATAATCGAGTGGGAGAGCAAAGATAATTAGAAAGAAGTGAGAATAGGCTCCATATCCACAATCATCAATGGCTGACAGAGTCAATGAGCTACCATTGATAGAATCCTGATAGTGTGGAAACAGTCCTTTCAGCCCTTTGCATCCATACTGATCCTCTGAACAGCGTTCCACCCAGACTCACCCAACTACCCTAACCCTGCATTTCCCATGGCCAATCCAGCTAGCCTGCACATTCCTGGACACTATGGGAAATTTAACGTGGTTGATCCACCTCAGACGCACATCTTTGGACTGTGGGAGGAAACCAGAGCACCCAGAGGAAACTCACCCAGACATGATGAGAATGTACAGACTCCACACAGACAGTTTCCCAACCATGGAATCAAACCTGGTGCTGTGAAGCAGCAGTGCTAACCACTGATTGGACTTAGGGAAAATGAGTAAGAAGAAAGAGATTTTCCAGTTTTGTCACCCTGTTATGGGAAGGACATTATTAAGCTGGAAAGGGTTCAGGAAACATTTACCAGGATGTTGCCTGAAATGGAAGGTTTGTGAGATAAAAATAGGCCGGATAAGCTGGGACTTTTTTCACTGGAGTATAGGAGGTTGAAGGGTGACCTTATAGAGGTTTATAAAATAATAAGGTGTATAGATAAGGCGAATGGCGGGTGCATTGTCCCCAGGGTGGGGGATTTTAAGACTAGGTATCATTCAAAGTTTGTGAGAAGCTTTGTAGTTCGGGTGCTCGTTGCTGTGGTTCTGTTCGCCGAGCTGGAAGTTTTTGTTACAAACGTTTCATCCCCTGTCTAGGTGACATCCTCAGTGCTTAG
>NC_057716.1:27601221-27608804 GCF_004010195.1 Chiloscyllium plagiosum | reverse complement strand
GAATACGGGATGGCATTTTTGCAAGAGGTAGGATGGGAAGAGGTGTAATCCAGGTAGCTGTGGGAGTCAGTGGGTTTGCAAAAATGTCAGTGTCAAGTCGGTTGTCATTAATGGAGATGGAGAGGTCCAGGAAGGGGAGGGAGGTGTCAGAGATAGTCCAGGTAAATGTAAGGTCAGGGTGGAATGTGTTGGTGAAGTTGATGAATTGCTCAACCTCCTCGCGGGAGCACGAGGTAGCGCCAATGCAGTCATCAATGTAGCGGAGGAAGAGGTGGGGAGTGGTGCCGGTGTAATTATGGAAGATCGACTGTTCTACGTAGCTAACAAAGATACAGGCATAGCTGGGGCCCATACGTGTGCCCATCCAGAACAAATGGTGGATGCAGGTGCAATTACAACATTTAAAAGACATTGAGACAGTACATGAGTAGGAAAGGTTTGGAGGGATATGGGCCAACACATGCTGGTGGGACTAGTTTAGTTTGGGCTTATGGTCAACATGGACTAGTTGGACCGAAGGGTCTGTTTCTGTGCTGTATGACTCTATAACACCCCACTCCCATCCCCTTACCCCTTCGCAAAGCATTCACGGTGGCTTGGTTTAATAGGGGGTTTTGAAGAAACCACACATGTAAATGTATGGGCTTATCTCTCCTGTTTGGCCTGATTCTATCTGGACCTGTCTTTTCCTGCTCTCACTACTTCAAGCAGCAAAGTAATGGACTGGGGTGGCACGGTAGCTCAGTGGTTAGAACAGCTGTCTCAGAGTGTCAGGGGCATTGGTTCAATTCCAATCTTGGGTGACTGTGTGTGGAGTTTGCATGTTCTCCCCATATCTGCAAGTGTTCCCTCTGTGTGCTCGGTTTCCTCCCACAGTCCAAAGATGTGCAGGTTAGGTGGATTGGCAATGCTAAATTGCCACATAGCGTCCAAGGACGTGTGGGCTAGGTGGGTTAGCCATGGGAAATGTCGGGTTACAGGGATAGGATAGGATTCTCTTTGGAGGGGCAATATGGACTCGATGGGTCAAATGGCCTGCTTCCATGCTGTAGGGATTCTACGTGAAATGCAGTCCTAATGCTGTCAGGGATCACCTGAATGGCCATGCTGTCATTCTGTTCATGAATAAACAGAAACAGCAGCATCCTGTGTAATGTGTGAGAACAGGGAATAAGTTGGCATGCCAGGAGCATTTATGAGTGAACAAACAATATCCCGAAGAATGCATTTTACACTATATCCAAGTCTACAGCAATGAAAACACAAAATAAAGCCCTCCTGCCGAGTCCTCTTTGTAACCATGCCGAATTTGTGCAGTTGTACCATTCTCTGATCCTTGTACCCAGAATTTCTTCTTGTTCTCTGTACAGGATGGGGCTGAATGGCCTACTCCTCCTCCTCTTTTCCATGCTTACTACATTTGAAAAAATGAAACATGACTAAAATAGAAGACAACAAGTGTTCTTCAGCTTAAGGCTACCATGATCTTAAAATAGAAACAATTTGTAGACATCTCTCAGCCCCATCTATCTTTGCTCATCAATGTACGTTTTAATTTTATTACTACTATCAATTTGTTGGCGGATATGTTTCCCTGAGCTGCCTGCTGTTTCTCTGAATCTCCTTCCTTTTTGATGGCCACACCACTCCATCCATAATTCTCCCCTTTCTTCCATCACTTTATTTGGCACTATCTCCCCTTCTACAGAAAGGGATGTTATTCTGAGAGTCTAACCCACATCATATAACCTTTCAAGTCACTTTGTTTTTAAAAGTAAGATGGAAACAGAAAGCAAGCCGGACATTAACATACCTTTTAGCATCAACATTGTCATCTTTTACCCTTTCCCAACACTTTTTCCATCTCTTTTGACTGCAGGGAACAAAGGTTTTTTTTTCCATTTAACGGCCCATATTTCAAACTCCCAGTTGGTATCTACGTGTTATGTTACTGTCAACCATTCCTCTAAATCTGTCTTTGATACCCTAGCATTTAAGAACGCTCTCACTATCTCTCAATCCCACTCATACCACAGGGTACAG
The DNA here is from genome assembly GCF_004010195.1 of Chiloscyllium plagiosum. NCBI lineage: Eukaryota > Metazoa > Chordata > Chondrichthyes > Orectolobiformes > Hemiscylliidae > Chiloscyllium > Chiloscyllium plagiosum. The sequence continues at coordinate 27,606,761 of NC_057716.1, read as the reverse complement.
ACCCCACCTTCACTCCTGCAAGTTCCAGGGGTGCAGCGTCCACATATACTTGCTGCACAACCATATTAAGCTCTGCCAGGTCGTATTGGGTGTTTAGCCGAGATAACAAAGACAATCCCTTCTGTCTTTCACAACAAATCACCTCCTTGAATTTACAGCTGCTATCTCTTGCAATCATACCTGCAATAACAAAAGAATTAGGCCATATAGCCCAATGAGATGCTGATTTTCTACTTCGGCTGCCCTTTCCTGTCTAAATCATCCTGTCCCTTGGGTCTCTGTAAGCCATCCATCTGTGATGAAAGTTTTCTATGAGAATTCTGAACATTCATAACACTGTACATGAAGACATTTCTTCCCATTTCAGTCTTAAATGGTCGTCCTCTTCTCCTCTTCATTGTTCTAGGCTGTCCAGTCAGAGGAAATACCCTCTCAGCTATTTAGCCGACAATGTCTCCAAGAATTCGATTTTGGATTTCAGTGTGATAAGCTCTCATTCTCACAGGACGTTCTAAACTGAAGGAAGGCCGATTTTAATGATATTAGGCAATAACTTTCAACAGTTGATTGGGGGCAGATGATCGCAGGTAAAGGGATGGCTGGAAAATGCAAAGTCTTCAAAAATGAGATAACGAGAGTCCAGAGACAATATGTTCCTGTTAGAGTGAAAGGCAAAGCCAGTCGGGGTTGGGAATGCTGGATGACTATAGACATTCAGGGTTTGGTTAAGACAGGTACAGACAGCAGAGATCGAGTGAATCCTTAAAAGAGTATAAAGGCAATAGGGAAATACTTAAGAAGGAATTCAGGAGGGCAAAAAGGGGACATGAGATAGCTTTAGCAAATAGGGTCAAGGACAATACAAAGGGATTCTATAAATATATTAAGAACAAAAGGGAAACTAGGGAGAGAATATGACCCCTCAAAAATCAGCAAGGCAGCCTTTGTGTGGAGCCGCAGGAGATGGGAGCTAAATGAGTATTTTGTAACTGTATTTACTGTGAAGAAGGACATGGAAGATATAGAATGTGGGATATAGATAGTGACATCTTGAAAAATGTCCATATTACAGAGGAGGAGGTGCTGGATGTCTTAAAACACACAATGATGAATAAATCCGCTGGACCTGATCAGGTGTACCCTAGAACTCTGTGGGAAGCTAGGGAAGTGATTGCTGGGCCCGATAGTCACAGGTGAGGTGCCAGAAGACTGGAGGTTAGTGCCACTGTTTAAGAAAGGTGAAAAGGACAAGCCAGGGAACTAGAGACCGGTGAGCCTGACGTCAGTGGTGGGCAAGTGGTTGGAGGGAATCCTGAGGGACAGGTTTTGCACATATTTGTAAAGACAAGGACTGATTTGGGATAGTCAACATTGCCTTGTGAGTGGGAAATCATGTCTCACAAACTTGATTGAGTTTTTTGAAGAAGTAACGAATAGAATTGACGAAGATAGAGTGGTGGATATGATCTATATAGACTTCAGTAAAGTGTTCAACAAGGTTCCCCATGGGAGACTGGTTAGCAAGGTTAGATCTCATGTAATACAGGGAGAACTAGCCATTTGGAAACAGAACTGGCTCAAAGGCAGAAGACAGGGAGCGGTGGTGGAGGGTTGCTTTTCAGACTGGAGGCCTGTGACCAGTGGAGTGCCACAAGGATCGGTGCTGGGTCCGCTTCTCTTTGTCATTTATATAAATGATTTTAATGTAAACCTAGGAGGTATGGTTAGTAAGTTTGCAGCTGACACCAAAATTGGAGGTGTAGTGGACAGCAGAGAAGGTTACCTCAGAGTACAATGGGATCTTGATCAGATGGGCCAATGGGCTGAGGAGTGGCAGATGGACTTTAATGTATATAAATGTGAGGTGCTGCATTTTGGAAAGGTAAATCAGTGCAGGACTTATACACTTAATGGTAACATCTTGCGGAATGTTGCTGAACAAAGAGACCTTGGAATGCAGGTTTACAGCTCCTTGAAAGTGGAGTCGCAGGTAGATAGGATAGTGAAGAAGGCATTTGGTATGCTTTCCTTTATCGGTCAGAGTATTGAGTACAGGAGCTGAGAGATCGTGTTGCAGCTGTACAGGACATTGGTTAGGCCACTTTTGGAATAATGTGTGCAAGTCTGGTCTCCCTCCTATTGGAAGGATGTTGTGAAACTTGAAAGGGTTCAGAAAAGATTTACAAGGATGTTGCCAGGGTTGGAGGATTTGAGCTAAAGGGAGAGGCTGAATAGGTTGGGGCTGTTTTCCCTGGAGTGTCAGAGGCTGAGGGGTGACCTTATAAAGGTTTATAAATCGTGAGGGACATGGATAGGGTAAAGAGACAAGGTCTTTTCCCCGGAGTGGGGGAATCCAACACTAGAGGGCATAGGTTCAGGGTGAGAGGGGAAAATTTTAAAAGGGACCTCAAGAGCAACCTTTTCATGAAGAGGGTGGTGCGTGTATGGAATGAGCTGCCAGAGGAAGTGGTGGAGGCTGGTACAATTACAATATTTAAAAGGCACCTGGATGGGTATTTGAATAGGAAGGGTTAAGAGGGATATGGGCCAAATGCTGGCAAATGGGATTAGACTGAAGAGCCTGTTTCTGTGCTGTACATCGTTATGACTCTATGATTCCAGGAAATATGAAGTTATAAGTGCGCGATGATACGTATGGGTGTTTTGGTCACCTGCTCAGCTGTCTCTGTTGGATCTGTGCTACTTGTGACCCTGATTATGAACATATTCCAAGTTCAACACTTTAATCTTTTCATCCTTAAACTCTCCATCTTGCTCCTGTGTAATAATGGGCCAGAGCTAAACTCGACAACACATTTCTCTTAACACTCTTTGTTATGATAAAACACACTCAGAACAGTCAAAGCACAGAATAAACAAGGAAATACTCTCCCAGGGAAGGGCAGATCATGGGATGTAATTATATAACCTTGCCTCTTTTCCAGAGACACGTAGAGATTTCCAATGAAGAAGGTTTCCCCAGCCAAGGGCTCCCATTGGGAAGATCTTCAGTATGTCTTGATGTTCTACAAGAAATTGCTAGACAGGGGAAGTGGGGTGTGAAGTGGTTCAGATGCCATGATTTATGATCTGATATTATCACACCCCAATGAGTGTGATAAAGCTGTATCACCTCCTACGATCTGGTTCACAAGTCAGGCTTTATTCCAGAAAATGTCAACTTAGAATGCTCTTTGTCATCATTTTTGACAGAATTCACTTCGTCCAAAGAAAATGTCATCGTTCCAGTTTATCTAAAACTATGATCTGCAATATTCACTCAGCCCAAGTTCCCTAAGGGTCAGGTTTGGTGCACCCTGTAGTGGTCTTATGGTGATGCCTGAAGGAAAATTGCCAAGTGTGCTACTTTCTGGATTAATGGTGCTGGAAGAGCACAGCAGATCAGGCAGCATCCGAGGAGCTTCGAAATCGACGTTCGGGCAAAAGCCCTTCATCAGGAATAAAGCCTGGAGCGTGGAGAGATAAGCTAGAGGAGGGTGGGAGTGGGGAGAACTTTACCAAGTGTACACAAAATACCCACATAGTTCATGCATATGTGTTACAAGGCCCATAAAACGTTTTCACACAGCTTCGTACGCCAAAAACAAGATTCATTGTGATGTTACTGCGTTTGTCACAAACTTGTAGATTTCCCAGGCTATTCCAGATGAAGCGAATTAGGCACTCTCGCCTCATTTCAAGATGGATGTGGCATTCAAGGAGGAGTCCACAGACTGGAGCAGATAATCTGAGGCTCGTCACTTCTAGGACTGATAGAGTGAGAGTGCAGGTGCAATCTTTCAGATGAGACATTAAAGTGGAGCCCCATCTTAGGTAAGATCTCATTCCAAATTTCTCGACAGTGTCTTAACCAACAATTAGCCCTCAACCATCATCACTGGGAAAATATTTCTAGTGATTATTGCATTGCTATTTGTGGTATTGTAGTTCATATTTCCTACCTTGTGACACCGACAACATGTGAACTAGTACATGATCATTGGCTATACAGAACTTTGGTATAGAGTCATAGAATCATAGTGATGTATACCCGGAAATAGACCCTAAGGTCCAACTCTTCCAAGCTGACCAGAGACATCCTAGCCTAATCTAGTCCTATTTGCCAACACTTGGCCCATAGCCCTCTAATCTCTTCCTATTCATATACCCATCCAGATGTTTTTTAAATGTTGTATTTATACCAGCCTCCACCACTTCCTCTGGCAGCTCATTCCATATACGCACCACCCTCCACGTGAAAAAGTTGCCTCTTCGGTCCCTTTTACATCTTTCCCCTCTCACTCTAAACCTATACCCTTTAGTTCTGGACTCCCCCACCCCAGGGAAAAGACCTTGTTTATTTATCCTATCCATGCCCCTCATGATTTTACAAACCTCTGTAGGGTCACCCCTCAGCCTCCGACGCTCCTGGGAAAACAGCGCCCATCTATTCAGCCTCTCCCTATAGCTCAAACCCTCCAACCCTGGCAACATGCTTGCAAATCTTTTCTGAACCCTTTCTGTCCTGCTGATGTTTTTCAAGTTGTACAATTTCAAACTTAGAAATGTCATGTTTGGAATCTTATTTTTTGAATGGCCCCTTTCATGTTAGGTGTCACCCAAATGACGTTATTTGTAAGAGGGAGAATTCCTCTCCTGCTTTTGTTGAATGGGTGGTTTTGTACACATAGGTGGGATAGGCTGTGGCTTGACCATTCACAGAACAAGCAACACAAGGAGCTGTGTTGAGGAATGGCAGTGCCAGGTTTTCCTACCTCAGGATGAATTACTCATTGAGTGCCTCAGCCAAGCTCGGACGAGATTCAGTTCATAAAGAAAATGCCAGTTCAGCCCAAAATTGTGACTCATAAGGGTCTGATTGCTTAGTGAATAAAATGTTAAATAACATTTTCCGCAGAACTTATTTTTAGCAATTTCCAATGTCAGAATTTATTTCAATTTCGCTTTTTAAAACATTTAAACCAGCCCCTCCTGAAACTGAGGAATATTTTTTAGATAGAGGTATGTCATCTTGGGCATATCCGTTATGTATGAGCTGGCCTGCAATAGTTGGCATCATAGGAGAACTCAGACGGACTTTCTCTCTAAACCTCCTCCAGTCTTAAATCTCTGAGGACTCACTTAGCCTTCCTCCAGCTCAGGCTCTTACTCATCTCCATCCCACTGTTGGTGACCATATTTTCAATAGCCTCAGCCCTAGGCAGTGGGATGCTCCCTCCTTGAACTGCCTTGCCTCTCCACCTCTCCTATGGTAAAACCGAACAACAATAAATGGACTTCCATTAACACTCCAGTAGTCCCGCTCGCCACCTGCTCTCTGACACACACTGGTTTTAAATTATGGTTCTGGACAGTTAAGTTAAGTTAAAAAATCTCTTCTCAAAGATGAACCAATATGCCACTAGTTTAAAACCCAAACTTTAGGAACAAATGACATTAAATATGTAGAAATCACATCACACGGTGAGAGTTTCCCTCACAAACGAACAGCATTCTCCTCCCCACCCCTCCCCACCCCA
>NC_057716.1:27581916-27598375 GCF_004010195.1 Chiloscyllium plagiosum | reverse complement strand
TCACACCCATTACCCCTCCACACCCATTACCCCTCACACCCATTACCTCCTCACACCGAATGCCCCCTCATGCCTAACTCCGCAATTTCAAGGTCAATAAACTGATCCTCCTCTCAAGTGGACACAACCTCTTTGCCAAGAGAGTACTCTCCTCACCGATATGTTCCCTCCTCACTCCCCCCATTTCTTTCCTTGGAGTGGACAGCCCTCTTCCTCACATGGAGATAGCACTCCTCACATTAAAACACCACCCCTCCCCCTTCCCTGCCACAGAGAATGCCCCCACCCCTTGCTGCTGAGGTCTCTATTCCTCACGGGAAGGCCCCAGCCCACAGTCAAGGCCTTCCAAACACAATAATTAGAGGGCATTGGCCACCCCTTCATCAGAGAAATATCTTGAGGCTTTTTCTCACTGTGGAATTTATTTTTCTCTGTTAAAAGCAAGTTGTATTGAGTTTTATACAGGGATTGTTACCGGAGGGTCCAGTATCTTACCAAATACACCACATATTCTATCTACCTGGCCTTATGTGTCCCTCATGTCTCATTCTACATTTGTGCACTGTTCCCAGAACACCCCCCCCCCCCCCGCCAACTCAGCAGATAAAGACAGGTGTCTCAGGTGCTACTGCCATCTTTAAAAGGCTGTGGTGCACCTGGACCTGTCTGGAGGCACCCTACAGAGTTTCTGATGTTTTCTCCAGACATGGGAAATAATGGGAAATCAACCACTCCTCCCCCCTCCCCCAACTGCAAACAATGCCCACTTGTCACTCGTTGAAAATCCAAAGATTAAGGGCAGGGATCTTGAGGATGAGGTGTTTACCGGCAATGGCATCCTTTACATTCCAGAACACTCAGTGCCAGCCATGATATCAGACCATGCCTAGCCAGGTTCAAGCTGGTCCCCTGGCTCAGTGCAGTCTCAGCCGACTGGGGGAGTGCCTAGCGCTGTGCGATAAAGGTCAATGTCCTTTCCACTGCACCAGTATAAGTGCCACCATCTTCTCTCCAATGGCCCATCCTTGCTCTCTCTCTCTCTCTCTCACTGCTCCTGTCCCCACCTCCCACCAAGGCTCAAGCTCCATCACTCTCACTAATCCTGGATGGGTACATGAATAGGAAGGATTTAGATGGATATGGGCCAAATGCTGCCAAATGGAACTAGATTGGGTTGGGATATCTGGTCAACATGAATGAGTTGGACCGAAGGGTCTGTTTCCGTGCTGGACATCTTCTGTGACTCTCAATTGGCACCTTGATGCTGCCAACAGGAAACCTGCCTTGACCCTCGGGAAATGCACAAAAGGTGTAGTGGGGTGCTCCCAACACTCGCAACCTCCACCAATCCTGCCACACAACTCACCACAGCCGATGTCACTGAGACTTTCATAAGCTCTGTCTTCATGGAACATGGAAGCAAGAGTGAGTGCTGGGTTTCGGGTGAAACATGAGAGAGGTAACAAAATAATCAAGGGAGAGCGATTGAAAGCATATGTCAAATACTGTATGTCAACTGGCAAACAGTTAAACATATCCGTCGGTTAAACGTGTGGCTTGAAAGAGTGATATGGGAGTCAGGGTTTTCATTTAATGAGTCACAGTCATTAGTATTGGGTAAAGAAAGAGCTGTTCCATAAAACGCACTGCAATTAAACATAAGCATCTTCACAAATCAAATAATTATAGTCATATAGAGAGCTTTAAATTCATAAAGGCTCTGGAACAGAGGAGCGTCCTTGTGAAGTATAAGCGAAGTGAGTCTGAAAGGGACTGTATAAGTAACAAAAGGGGAATAGGACATTAGTGATTAAGGTGAATTCAGGGAAATATGAGGAGAGTCAAATTCAATGCCGAAGAAGAGCCAGGAAACATTCACGAGAAATTAAATGATTAATTGCACAGATAGAAATTAATATGTTAGATCTAATACAGAGATGTGGTTCTATAGTAACTAGATTTGTGAACTAAATCACCCATAAGAACTTTAAGAGAAGATAAACAATTTGAAAGGGAATATGGGAGCCCAGGTGGGAGCCAATAGGATCAAGACATAAGAAAGAAAGGGTCTTTGTTCATTTAAAATCAGGAAGCAAAATCGCACTTGGACAAACTAAGAAACAACAAAGGGCAGAGAACACAAATGGCATTGTTTACAGGCTCAGTAACAGTAATTGGAGTGTTGGGCAGAGCACAAATCAGGAAATTAGACGTGCATTTAACAAGGCTAATACAATCAGGCGAGAGATTTGAATCCCCAAACAGATTGCACAAACCACATATTTAGTCATTGTGTGGCTAGAATGTACAGACTGTTAGCAATCAGTTTTCTTGGTCAATGAAAAGACTAGGGAATTGAAATAACTGCACAGAGGCCAGTATCCTGTCACCAAGTCATCCTTTATTTACTTGTGCACAGTACACTGACTGTGGCCAGCCAGCTCAGAGTCAGTCACAGAGTCATTGAGATGTGCAGCATGGAAACCGACCCTTCGGTCCAACTCATCCATGCCGACCAGATATCCTAATTAAATCTAGTCCCATTTGTCAGCACTTGACCCCTATCTCTCTAAACCCTTCCTATTCATACACCCATCCAGATGCCTTTTAAATGCTGTAATTGTTCCAGCCTCCACCACTTCAATTGGCAGCTCATTCCATACGTACCACTCTCTGTATGAAAATTTGCCCCTTAGGTCCGTTTTATATCTATCCCCTCTTACCCTAAACCTATCCTCTCCTGAGGAGATTCTAATCTCCTGTTTTTTTTTCACTTTTCTTTATTTCCTCTCTCCCCCACAATACCGCTTAACAGCAGTAATGCTGATTTTTCCCCAGCATCCATGTCGTGTGTGTGCAGGTGTATGACACAGTGAAGACCAAACAAGTGCATAGATCTTTATTCAGTTTCCACCACCAGGAAGAAAAGAAACACCCGAGTGGCCAGTGACAAGCAGTGCCCTTCTCGACAAAGGGCAATGCTGCGTGATCAAACAGTAAAGGGGAGGGCAGGGATTAAATCAAAATAGAGTTGGAGGGGAAAATAAAACACTCCACGGTGCCTACCTCTTCCTGAACAGCTCAAGGGTGTTGGTGGACACCGTGTGCTCATTCTCCAGGGACACCTGGGCTCTGACATAACCGCAGAAGAGGGACAGGCAGTTGGCCCTAACAACCCCCCCACAGCCCACTGCCTGGACCTGTTTACGGCTAGTTTGGCCCGGAGCAGATCCATGAGGAGGAATCTCCTGGTTACACTGGTCAGCCATGTCTTTCCTGATTAATCTGGGCCAATCAAAGACCTTGTAGTCAACAAGATCCAGCTGGTTCCAACCACTACATCTCTCCCCCTCTCTAAGTCCAGAGATGTAGGCCTGGCCTTTCCCTTGTAGCTTTTCTTGCCAAGTTTTCACTCCAGGTCTGGTTCCCCTGACACTGGCAGCGTGTACTGCCTCTTGCATCTGGAGTTTCTTGGGAGAGTTTCCTCCTCTTCTTCCAGTGGTAGTGGGAAGGAGGCGGGTTCCATCTCGGACTCTGAGGTTTCCTCACTATTAGATGGACGGGGGAGGTTCCTACAGTTTCCGACAGGCCTCCTGGATGTTCGGAGAGGCCAGGTCTGTTTTGCTCCTGCGCTGTTTGCCAGGTAACAGCTTTATGGTGATCCACGCGTTTGTTCAGGACTGTATCACCTACACAAACTTTGTAAGTAACAGCACTTGAACTCATATCAACCTCACCTCATACCAATACAGAGCCATTTCCATGGTGCTGGCACCAAACTTCATCCCCTGAATTAAATTGTCTTTCTCGCTTAGAAGAGGCATGTGGGTGGCACTGGCATTCCTGATGCCATTTCACCCCCACCCCCCAGTGCTGGGAATATCAGGTTTAACCTGGTGCAGTCTTCTCCCCATCAACAACCCTGCTGGAGCTATCCCTGTTATGTGTTTTGTGTGGGGTGGTCCAATAATCAAACAGGCACCTGAATAGTTTGGCATCGAGTAACGCTATGGGCTGCCTCTTTAAGCCTGTGTTCAACATTTGGTCTGCTCTTTTTACTACAGCGTTGGACGATGGATGGTACAGAGCTGTCCTTATGTGCCGAATGCCATTTGATCTTAGGAAATATTCAAATTCCCTGCTGGTAAATGACGTCCCATTGTCTGTAACCAAATACTTCCAGGAGACTGAATATTGCAAATGAAGCTCACAGCTTCTCAATTTCATCCCTGTGTTTACCGAATGGACTTTACGTACATCCAACCACTTTGAACGGGCATCCACAATGACCAGGGACATTAAGCCCATGAAAGGACTGGCATAGTCAACATGCAAACGAGTCCCTGCCATCCCCACAAATGTGAGGGCGCTGCTCATGGCAATTTTTGTCCTGTTGGCACTTTGGGCACTGCCCCACCAACACAACTACATAGGCATCTAACCTTGGCCACCAGCTTCTTGCCAGCACCTTTATCTTGGAAACTCCTGGATGACCCTGGTGGGGTTTAGCCAGTGTCTGGCAGCGACCTTTACTCTGGAAAATCACCCTCAATCCCCACTGTAATATGCTGTCCTTTATGATGATCTGGTCTCTCCAGGTCCTGAAAGGTTTCAGTCCTGGTTGCCATGGCCCTTCTGTTTCCCCCATTCCCACCAGCTGTTTTAGTTTCACCAGGGCAGGATCATTCTGTGCCCACAGTCGGATATTTTCCGTAGTGACTGGAAAGGTGTCCAGGAAATTCAAAACCAAAAGGGGACTCTTCCAGGGGAGGACCATTGGTGGAGTATCTGCCAGTGGGAGGTGGCTCAAGGCATCCGTATTAGCCACTTGGCTTCTTGGATGGTTTGCCAACTTGCACACACTGAAAATAAGGGCCCAACACTGAATTCTACCAGAAGCTATGGGTGACACCACCTTGTCTTTATTCAGTAGCCCTAGCAGGGGATTTGTGATCTGTGACTATGATAAATCCCTGTCTGTAAAGGTACTGGTGGAACTTTCTCATGCCAAAGATGACCGCCAAACCTTCCTTCTCTATCTGGACATCAGTACATCATCCTGATAAATGGCAACCCAGGGTAGCCCTAGTGAAATGCTCTCCATGTACCACTGGAAAAGGGTGCAGGCTGATGATACGCCATCTGGTAATCTTGTACATAAACCATTAAGGGTATTAATTGTAACATACTTCTGGGACTCCTCATCCAATCGCAATTGCAGGTAGGTGTGGCTTACATCCAACATCATGAAGGACATCCCCCCCACCAACATTGCGTACAAGTCCTCTATATGAAGGATCGGGTATTTATCTAGCTGTGAGAAACAGTTTACCATCTGCTTAAAGTCCCCACAAAAGGCCTGAAATGAGCCATCAGGCTTCACAATCGGTACAACTGGTGCAAACTGTACTGGATTGTTGATTCCTTTGCTCTCCAACCTCCTGGTTTCCGCCTCGACTTTTGCCCGCAAGGCAAATGCCACAAAGTGGACCTTGCAAAATCGCGAAAATGCTTCCTGGTCAACATGCAAAGTGTCCTTGACCTCTTTGGTAGTCCCAAGCCCTTCTTGAAAAACTTTTGGGTATTTCACTAGGATGTCACTGGGGAGGCAATTTTCTAATTGAAAAATGTTGAGCCAATCCAGGTGAATCTATCTCAACCAATTCTGCCCCAATAGGCTTGGGCCCAAGCCTTTTACTATCATCAGAGGTAACTGTACCAACTGCTTTTCACAGGAGACCAGAACCAAAGTCGTACCATTATTTTACAAAGCTTCCCAAGTGTATGTTCTCAGTCTGGCTGAGGTCTTGCACAAGTTAAGTGTTGGAATCCTGAGCAAATCTTATTAAAAATGGATTCTGCAACCACAGATACAGCTGCACCAGTCTCAACCTCCATGGGATTGACCATTTAACCAAACATTCATTTTCATTGGTTCTGATTTGAATGTTGCTAAACAACTTAATTGTTCCAACCACACGTAGGGTGACTTTCCAGGGTATGTAATCTCCTGGGTATCAGCCTACAAGTTTTATTACGCAAGTCAGGCTTTGTAGGATACCTTTGCTGTCGCGAGTCTGCATCTTGACAGCAATTACTGGTAAGAATCTGTTTTTAAAAGTACTAACACTTTTTCTTCAAATTGTCTTCAATGAGGGATTGTTGAAATGAAGGTGGCATGATGGCTCAGTGGTTAGCACTGATGCCTCACAGCGCCAGGGACCTGTATTCAATTCCCGCCTTTGTTGACTGTCTGTGTGGAGTTTGCACATTTTCCCCGTGTCTGCGTGGGTTTCCTCCAGGTGCTCCAGTTTCCTCCCACAATCCAAAAGATGAATTGGCCATGCTAAATTGCCCATAGGTGTTAGGTGCATTAGTCAGGGGGAAATGAGTCTGGGTGGGTTACTCTTTGGAGGGTCGGTGTGGACTTGTTGGGCCGAAGGGCCTGTTTCCATACTGTGGGGAATCTAATCTAATTGTGATGGCTTGCTGTCTCAGATCCTGAAGAGCTTTTTAGCCACTTGGCCGAGGCTGGGTTTATTGTTGGGGTTCTGCTGTGGACTAGCCAAAGGTCTCTCTGCTCAGGACATGCCCAGTGTGAGGCTCTGCTATTGCCTACACTCAAGTGGTATTCCCCAAGCTCAGTTGGGCAGGTGAGGGTATCCACTTCCATTGGGAAGCCCTGTAACTCCCGTGTTCCACTTGCTGCATTTTCTAGCAACAAAGCCATTTGCCGTGCCTGTTCGAATTCCAGTTGGGCTTCAGCTAGTAGGCACTTCTGCGTTGCTGTATCATTATCCCACATACCAAACAGTCTCTTAGCATCTCATTCAGGGTAAACAAAAAAATCACATGCCTCTGCCAAACACTGTAACCTCGTCAAAATTCCCGATACGATTACCCCAGTTCTCCAACAGCTGAATAAAACCAATAGCGTCTCAGAATTGGAGGAGGTATGAGGTCGTAATATTCCTTAACTAACTCAGTCAACTCTTGGAAAGTTTTAGTGTTGGGTGCCTCTGGGAAAGCTAAGCTGCTTACAACAGAAAACACTGTAGGTCAGCACGTAGTTAGAAGGGTTACTCATTGCTTTTCATCTGCCCCAATGTGATTTTCCTGGAAAACATATATCACATTCTTTCCACATACTGGGCCCAGCCTTCAACAGCAGGGTCAAACAAGTCAAGCTTCCCAAACAAAGGAGTGATTTCAGAAAAACTTACCCCAAATCCAAGGTGACTGTTGCAAGCGAATGTTCTTCAGGCACATACGGTTTTCCCACTCTTGTTGTTACTGAAATAACTGAGGCCAGTATCCCATCACCAAGTCACCATTTATTTACCTGTGCACAATAAATGGGCTCAGAGCCAGCCAACTCACAGTCAGTCCCTTGAACTGAGCAGATTCTAAATCTCCTGCTTATATATTTTTTCTGGTTATATCATCTTAGATTAAAACTGTCCAAAAATACAAAACAGTCACCAGCTAAAAATAAACAACAATTCACAGGGAAATGGGGATAGTAAAACCAGACCTCAGCCTCACTGTACAACCAATTTACAGGTGGACCAAGCCCAAATCCGACAATTCACCGAGGAGAAAGCAGTAGACAGAAATACATACAAGACAAATCCAATCAACCGAATAAGAAAACAATGCATAATACAGACACCCCTGGTAAACCAGCCAACAGCTCGTCTATCCCTCCTTACGGCCATTCAAAGGCAGCCCACCCAATACCCCTCTAGCTCTCGGTCCGACCCTATACACCTTCCAGCCACCTATAGGACAGCCCATCCCCATACCACCCCAGGACAGTGGCGATCAGGACGGCCCACCCATCTTCCACCTTCTGCCTGCTCCTATGCACCTTCTGGCCACCTGTAAGACAGCCTGTCCCAGTATGTCCAGGGATGACAGTACTCCGACCCACCTACCGGCTCTTGGGAAACCTCTACATACCTTTCGGCTCTGACCTGCCCCGACGCACCATCCAGCTCTCGGTCCACCATGATGCACCTTCTGGCCACCTCTAGGACAGACTGTCCACACATCTCCCCGGGATGGCCTTGCGGCTCTCGGTGTTCAGTCCAACCTATGAACTTTTCAGCTTTCAGAGCAACCTACCCACCATCCGGCTCCCGAGGAAGGCCTACCACACCCAGGGACATGCAAGATGCAGTGCAGGTGAAACAAGCGACTGTCAAAAAGGCTGAGTCCATTACCAAAGCAAAGTCCACTCCCGAAGGCAGTGAATTCACACTTCACTGCACACACACAGGGTGTTGACTCTCTACCCACAGAAGCCCAGGCCCACTCACAGTGACACAGTCCATTTGTAAGTGTGCAGCTGACTCACAGAGACTCAGTCCAAACACAAAACAGTGAAAACATATGCAAAAATAAAGCGCAAGCACTAAAAACCATAGTGCAAGAGCCAAACTCTGCCACAAAATCATCATCCATTTGTTTTTTGGAGAAGGTTAGTAGCTCAGGTTGTGGGTCAGGTTATAGGTTTGCTTGCTGAGCTGCTAGGTTTGTTCTCAGACATTTTGTCACCATGCTGGGTAACATCGTCAGTGAGCTTCTGGTTAAAGCATTGGTGTTCTGTCCTGCTTTCTATTTGGGTGTCTTGGTCTGTTGTGGTGGGTGATATCATTTCTGGTTCTTTTTCTCAGAAGTTGGTAAATGGGGTCCAAATCGATCTGTTTATTTATGGAGTTCCGGTTTGAATGCCAGGCCTCTAGGAATTCCCGTGCGTGTCTCTGTTTAGCCTGTCCCAGGATGGATGTGTTGGCCCAGTCGAAGTGATGTCCCTCTTTGTCTGTGTGTAAGGATACTAGTGATAGTGGGTTATGTCTTTTGGTGGCTAGTTGATGCTCATATCCTGGTGGCTAGTTTCCTGCCTGTCTGTCTGATGTAGTGTTTGTTACACTCCTTGCAGGATATTTTGTGTATGACATTCGTTTTGCTGGTTGTTGGTATAGGGTCCTTTAGGTTTACCAGGAGCTGTTTCAGTGTGTTGGTGGGTTTGTGGGCTACCATGATACCATGGGGTCGTCATCTCTGAGATGTCTTTGATGTACAGCAGAGGGGCTAGAGTTTCTGGGCATGTTGTGTCTTCTGGTTTGGGTTTGTTCTTTTAAGAATCAGCGGACTGTGGTTATCAGGTACCCATTGTTCTTGAACATGCTGTTTTTCTTCAGCTGCTCGTAGTTTCTGGGTGCTGCAGTGTGTTGTGGGCCATTTTAATAATGTCCTGATGCAGCTCCGTTTGAGGGTGGTGGAATGATTGCTCCTGTAGTGGAGTATCTGGTCAGTGTGTGTGTGTGTGGCTTTCTTGTAGACGCTGGTCTGCAGCTATCCATTGGCTTTTCATTCTACTGCGATGTAGGAAGGGGAGTCTGTTGTTCTCTTAAGGGGGGCGGCCATTTTACCTCCCTGGAGGGGACAAAACTAAAATTCTGGAGGTGGCTCAGGTTGTGGGGCACAGGCTCCCGCAAGAGGTACGTGACCTTGGGGCCAATGTGAAATTCTGTCCAGGCATCTCCTGGTCATATTGGTCAGCGAAAGCTTTCCTGACTGGCCCAGGTTAACGACCCCAAACAAGGATCTCATAGTCAACAAGATCCAGCTGGTTCCAATCACTACAGGAAGAGATTACTTTGGATCCAGTGTTGTGCAATATGAAAGGGTCATGGCACAACATGACAGAACTTTATATGGAGTTAGAACTGATTTAGTTAAGTTCAATCTAGGCTTGAACCTAAACAAAGCAATGTACAAAGGTACAGGGGGTGAGCTAATGAAGGTGGGTTGGGTAATTACATGAAAAGATACAATGAAAGACAAACAATGGCTGCCAAACAAAGAATTAGTACATGATTTGAAGTAACTATACAGGCCTTTAAGTCACAAACAGAATATGTGGTTAAACTGTGATGGAGAAACGGAGTTAAAGATAATATGGGTCAAAGACAGGCTTGTAATGTAACCATGTTAAGAGTGAAGGCTGAAATACTTTAGAATTCCACAAAGGAGGACAAAGAAAACAAAAGTGTATGAGAAAAGGGAATATGTGAGGAGACTGGCAAGGACATAAAAGCAGATTGTAAATGTTTGTATTGCTATGTAAGAATCTAAATGGGTTCATGAAGCAGAGGGGATTTGGGAGTACAAATATACAAATCATTAATACTAATGGTCCAGGTTAATGAGGCCATGAAACCACAAACAAATCAAGCAGCAGAGTTTGTTTTTAGAGGGGTGGACTTAAAAAAGAGCGGAGTTATGCAAAACCTATGTGGGGTTTTATAAGATGATTATGTTTTTGGACTATCTCTCTATTTCAAGGTGATCTGGAAAAGTAAAGAGTGCAAAAGCGGTCTGCTTCAAATTCTGTTTGGCAGTAAGCCTGGGGGTGGGGGGAGACGGTTTACCAGGGGAACAGAAGAGCCCAGATTGCAACTCATGGAAGTAAGGTGCAAAATGTTGACAGTTGAAGGCAAGAACAGCTGGATTAACTCTGGACTGACTCTCGGTTTCCAAGATGTTCAACAGAAAATAAGAGAGAGAGGGGGGTTGGGAGGCCTCAGAGAGGCTGCATTCTGGATTAGTGGTGCTGGAAGAGCACAGCAGTTCAGGCAGCATCCAAGGAGCTTCAGCAAAATCGACGTTTCGGGCAAAAGCCCTTCATCAGGAATAAAGGCAGTGAGCCTGAAGCGTGGAGAGATAAGCTAGAGGAGGGTGGGGGTGGGGAGAAAGTAGCATAGAGTACAATAGGTGGATGGGGGAAGGGGATGAAGGTGATAGGTCAGGGAGGAGGTGAAGGAGGCCCAGGATCTCCATGTCCTCGGCAGAGTGGGAGGGGGAGTTGAAATGTTGGGCTGACCTATCACCTTCATCCCTTCCCCCATTCACCTATTGTACTCTATGCTACTTTCTCCCCACCCCCACCCTCTTCTAGTTTATCTCTCCACCCTTCAGGCTCACTGCCTTTATTCCTGATGAAGGGCTTTTGCCCGAAATGTTGATTTTACTGCTCCTCGGATGCTGCCTGAACTGCTGTGCTCTTCCAGCACCACTAATCCAGAATCTGGTTTCCAGCATCTGCAGTCATTGTTTTTACCTCAGAGAGGCTGCAACTGATGTGGTCAGCAGAGAGACAAGGGCTATGAGGTCTCTGCCAGCTACTGAGAAAAATGTACATGGGAGGATGGTTTTTTGTTAAAGAGTGGGATCCCATCATGATCTAAAAACTCTGGAAACTCCAGGAAGAGGAATCACTCAAAATCAATCTTACTGCTGCTGGCTCCTTTGGAAATTCTCCTACAATTAAAGGAGGCACCTTTCAAAGGTCTCTCAAAATTGGAAGCAGGAGACATGAACTAATTGGAACTTCTGTCTCTAGCGAAGACTGTAATCCTGTAGACCCATATGCTGCAATGGATATTAGGTTGGTCACACTGAAGCATTATAATTTTCTTTCTCCTTGAGTAATCCACTCAAAGGCAGGTCCAACCTACAGCCACCTGACCTCCAATGTAATGAGAGCAAACAGTCAGGTCCTTAATGGGGAATGGACCAGCTGGGGTGGGGACTGAACCAGAAACTGTTGGTACATGTCTGATCCACTCCAGCTATCTGACCAACTGAGCGAACTACATGCCCAAGCAATCCAAATTGCAAAATCCATTTTTATAATACTGTTGTGCCTGGAACTATAAGCAGTGAAGGAGGAGGCTCAATTTCTTTCTAAAATGTGGCTGATCAGAGATCTCTCCCGCTCTTACTGTCTGCCAGTGGCACATAGTGGAAGAATGTACAGGCTGATAAATAACCTATTGGCACTACAATGAATGCAACTTGATGAATGCCTGGAGTGCAACTTGAACTTATGACATCTAGCTCAAAGGCTGGAGCCCTTCCCATTGTGAGAAAATGTCCTAAAACACTTGTAAAGGTTAACGTTTTGGCAGTTTAGAGAACTAAGATAACCAATTTTTTTTGTTCATTCACAGTTTGGCTCCCGGGCATGGGGTTTGGTAGCTCATGGCTCATGTTGCAGGTTCTGCCGCACCCGCACGGCTTCCAAGTTGTCTTTCCAGGCTCGGTAATGTTTTATTTTGGTTTTGGTTCCTCTGGGGCCTCCTCCTGATGGTCTCCTGCAGGAGGCCGGGGCCCCGTGTAACTTCATCCCCGCTTCTTCTCGGGTGGCGGCATCAGGAGACGAGCCAGGATTCCGTCGGTCAATGTCCAATGTCGGAGGAGGTGTGTGACTCCACAGCCCGACCAGTTTCAGCTCAGACACAGCGGGTACAGAAGCGAACTGTGCCAGTGGCAGTGGGAAAGGTGTACATTGCCAGGACCCAGAGGACAATGTCAGTCAGTGGCGGCTGGAGGAGGAGAGAGGGGGAAGTGAACGGAGCGGGAAAGATGAATTCTTGAAGCTGTTTCAGTTTTAACAACATCTGCTTGATGTTAATTTATTCAGTGTTTTACCATTTGTACAGTAATTATTCAGTATCTCACAGTGCCAGAGACCCGAGTTCAATTCCCGCCTCAGGCGACTGACTGTGTGGAGTTTGTACATTCTCCCCGTGTCTGCATGGGTTTCCTCTGGGTGCTCCGGTTTCCTCCCATAATCCAAAGATGTGCAGGTCAGGTGAATTGGCCATGCTAAATTGCCCGTAGAGTTAGGTAAGGGATAAATGTAGGGGTATGGGTGGGTTGCGCTTCGGCGGGTCGGTGTGGACCTGTTGGGCCGAAGGGCCTGTTTCACCACTGTAATGTAATCTAATTTATTCTGTAATCCAAGATGGCACCAAAATGTGGTGACATTATCCACTTTTCACTGTACCTAGATACTGCTGACAATATATTACATCAATCTACAGAAATCACATGACTTAGTGTGATGGTGTTCCTAGCTGGGCCAGCCATGCTTGCCCATCCTTCATTGTTCTTCAGAAATTGGTGGTGAGCTGCTTTAAGACCATAAGATGTAGAAGCAGATGCAGGCTTGGATGTGTATGTGAATAGGAAGGGTTTAGAGAGATATGGGCCAAATGCTGGCAAATGGGACTAGATTGATTTCGGATATCTGGTCAGCATGGATGAGTTGGACCAAAGGGCCTGTTTTCAGCCCATCATTCCTTCTTGAACATTTGCAGTCCACCCGGTGTCGATACACCCATTTGAAACGAGTTCCAGGATCTTGCTTCATTGATGTCGCATTCAGTTCATTTGTTACAGTTAAACTGAAATCTTGCAATTCCTTTGAGTTGGTCACTGGGAATTCAAATCTCATGTTTAAAATTACTGATCTCCCTAGGTATTGTGTTTTTTATTATGTTATATTATCCTGGAAGGATTGTTATTCTGAATTTTTTATTTCTTTATTTTTCTAATTTATTACTATGATTTTATCCTATTGAAGGTCTGTAATGTTGAACATTTTATTTCTTTTTTTTTCCCTAAGAATTTGTACCCAAGAATCTCTTGGCACCTTTGTACCTAACATGGCAATGCAAATAGCAATTTGTAAACTTTTCACTGTACTCATGCGAATATGTGACAATAAACCTAATTCACATCAATTCAAATTGTATTGAACTTTGTTCAGATGGAACTTGGACTGCTATGTGTTGGTCTCCATAGTGTCAACACACTCGAGTTTAAAGTTCAAGGATGATACCAAAACTATGTGGTTTGCCTGACAAAGGAGCAGCATTCAGAAAGACTGTAATTTCAAGTGAACCTGTTAGACTATAACCTGTTATCGTGTGCCTTCTGACTTTGTCCACCCCAGGCACCTCCACATCATGGTTTATTTGTTAACTGAAGTTAAACAGACTGGGTGCTCTTTTCTCTTGTAAGGATAAGGCTGAGAGATGATTGAATAAAGTCTTTAAAATGAAGGGGGTTTTGATAGAGAACATATTTTCACTGATAGAGTCATAGTCATAGAGTCATGCAGCATAGAAACAGACCCTTCAATCCAACCACTCCATGCCAACCATAATCCCAAACTAAACTAGTCCCACCGGCCTGCGCTTGGCCTACATCCCTCCAACTTGTGAGAAAAAGTGAAGTTAGTGATCACCAGCATACAATAGTCACCATGAAAACCAGTAGGCAATTCAGAAATGCCTTTGCCTGTAATATAATGGAAATTAAGTTGAATATTTTTAGTTATAGCTTGGTAAGTAGAGTCACAATAGTGCCACTCCCTCATTAGAGAGGGAGAGAGACAACTTAGTGATGAGTTTAAAATGGTAGTAGATGCGTAGGTGGAGCATAAACACTATCATGGATTGCTAGGGGGCCTAATTCCCTGTTTTTATGTTAAGATGTAATTCTGTGGCATCTTTGCAAGGTTGAGAAGGCAGGTCATTTGTGGTGACCTCCATCAGTATAGGAATTGAACCTTCACTGTTGGCATCACTCTGTATCACAGCTATCCAGCCAACTGAGCTAACTGGTCTCGCAGTGTGGCAGGAGCCTAGTTATAGAGTCAGACCAATTGTACAGCACAGAAACTGACCCTTCTGTCCATCTCATCCATGCTGACCAGATACCCTAAATTAATCTAGTCACATTTGGCAACACTTGGCCCATATCTCTCTAAACCTTTCCTATTCATATACACACCCAGATGTCTTCTAAATATTGTAATTGTACCAGCCTCCACCACGAGAGAGAGAGAGAGAGAGAGAACCTGCACAGTTACTGCCTTTGCTGTTTGAATTCGTGTATCGCTGGACATCGGAGTGCATCTGGGAAAATTAACAAACAGTGAAATTCACAACTAATCTTGGAGGAACTGTTGGGCAAAGTTCACAGCACAGAATCAGATAAGTTAATTGTTGTTTCAAGTCTGTCCACGAGAAAGGCTGTATTAGTGAGTACAGTGGGTTCTTTCTTTATTATATGTTTTTGGAGATAAGTCTCTTGATTAAACTTAAAATATAAGTCATACAAATACGGTGCACCAAAAGACCGCATTATTCCATAAAATATGGCAGCCCTTCTTGAATTATATAAATACAGATATTTCGGCCATCCTAACAAGGGCTTTTATTTAATTGAGATGGCGAACCTGGCTGGTCTGGGGCCCCTTAGGGAGAGGAATCCCGCACGAATACGGGTTTTGTTACGATTTGATGTTAATACATTCCGAGCATGTATCTCACTACCCAATTTCTGTGTTATCCGTCGGGTTTTTTTTTATCTTATTTGAATAATGTAAGAGACTTAATTATACACTCTGGTTAGTTGTAGGTTAGATTAGTAGTTAAGTTTTGTTTTTTTAACTTGGTATTTTTTCTTTTGTTAAATTTTGGTTATTATTTATTTAAGATTTAATTGTATATCAATGTTGATACTTGGGTTTTTTGTATATTTTGTAAACTTGTAAAAATATGTTAAATTTTCAATAAAAATATCTATTAAAAAAAATATAAGCCATAGCTATTAATTTAACCTGGGGCAGTGTTTGTAGAGGAATAAGACGGTGTTATTTTCTGGGTCTGTAGATTGTGAAGGAGCAAAAATGGCCTTTGCAGTGATATGTACTACTTGTCAGATGTGGGAGTTTAAAGAGAGTTTAAGGGTTACTGCGGATTATATCTGCCATAAATGCTGTTGGATGCGAATCTTATCAGATCGAGTAGATCGGTTGGAGAGACAGATAGAAGCGATGAGGGATTTGCAACAGTTAACAGTATGTGATGGATGGCAGTTATAGGAAGGGGGGAAAGTCTCAGATACAGTCACATAGATGGGTTAACTCCAGGAAGGGATAGAGAGGTAGGCAGCTAGTGCAGGAGTCTTTTGTGGATATACCCATTTCAAACAGGTATGCTGTTTTGGAAAATGTAGGGGGTGATGGATTCTCAGGGGAACGTAGCACGAACAGCCAAGTTTCTGGTGTTGAGATTGGCTCTAATGCAACAAGGGGTATGTCGGCTTCCAAGAGATCAATTGTAGTCAGAGGTACAGACAAGCAGAGAAAAAGCAGAATGGTGTGTTGTTTCCCTGGTGCCAGGATCAAGGATGTCTCAGAGAGCTGCAGAATGTTCTCACGGGGGAGAGGGGCCAGCAGCAGGTCAGTGTCCACATTGGAACCAACGACATTGGAAGGGAAAAGGTTGAGATTCTGAAGGGAGATTACAGAGAGTTAGGCAGAAATTTAAAAAGGAGGTCCTCAAGGGTAGTAATATCTGGATTACTCCCAGTGCTACGAGCTAGTGAGGGCAGAAGTAGGAGGATAGAGCAGATGAATGCATGGCTGAGGAGCTGGTGTATGGGATAAGGATTCAGATTTTGGATCATTGGAATCTCTTTTGGGGTAGAAGTGACCTGTACAAGAAGGACGGATTGCACCTAAATTGGAAGGGGACTAATATACTGGCAGGGAGATTTGCTAGAGCTGCTTGGGAGGATTTAAACTAGTAAG
>NC_057716.1:27528434-27579808 GCF_004010195.1 Chiloscyllium plagiosum | reverse complement strand
AAGAGGGTTACCTCAGATTACAACAGAATCTGGACCAGATGGGCCAATGGGCTGAGAAGTGGCAGATGGAGTTTAATTTAGATAAATGCGAGGTGCTGCATTTTGGGAAAGCAACTCTTCGCAGGACTTATACACTTAATGGTAAGGTCCTAGGGAGTGTTGCTGAACAGAGAGACCTTGAGTGCAGGTTCATAGCTCCTTGAAAGTGGAGTCGCAGGTAGACAGGATAGTGAAGAAGGCGTTTGGCATGCTTTCCTTTATTGGTCAGAGTTTTGATTACAGGAGCTGGGAGGTCATGTTGCGGCTGTACAGGACATTGGTTCGGCCACTGTTGGAATATTGCGTGCAATTCTCGTCTCCTTGGATAGTGAAGAAGGCGTTTGGCATGCTTTCCTTTATTGGTCAGAGTTTTGATTACAGGAGCTGGGAGGTCATGTTGCGGCTGTACAGGACATTGGTTCGGCCACTGTTGGAATATTGCGTGCAATTCTCGTCTCCTTCCTATCGGAAAGATGTTGTGCTGTACATCTCTATGATTCTATCACTCTTTGACTTCATCTGGCAGCTCATTCCATAGATGCACCACCCTCTGAAGAAAGAGCTGCCCCTTTTAAATCTTTCTCCTCTCACCTTAAACCCATGCCCCTCTAATTTTGGATTCCCCTACCCTGAGATAAAGACCTTCGCTACTCACCCTCACCCTCATGATTTTATAAATCTCCATAAGACCACCCCTCAGCCTCCGACTCTCCAGGGAAAGATGCTCCAGCCTATTCAGCCTCTCCCTACAGCTCAAATCCTCCATTTCCATTAACATTATTGTAAGTCTTCCTTGCATCCTTTTAAGCTTAACAACATCTTACCTATAGCAGGGAGACCAGAATTGAATGTTGTATTCCAAAAGTGGTCTAACAGATGTACTGTATAGCCGCAATGAAAGGCTAAAGGGACATGATGATTGTGTTAGGTATGAGAGAACAGGGGTTGGTGGAGAACCAGCTAGAGCATAACGGCTGTCATGGATTGTTTGGGGGACGAATGTTCTGTTTCTGCACTGCAGATGTAACTCAGTGGCATCTTTGCAAGAAAGAAAGCTACCTCTCATACAGTAATGGCCTGGGGTCTCCCCAATGCTTTTATAGTCCACCCAGGGAGATAAATCATAGAAACATTGAAACAAATTTGTTTCCACTTTTTTAGAAAACTTTGTTAGTTATAAAAATATTGGAGATGGGCTAAAGAAGTTTGTTTGAATGAGAATCAAGTCATCAAATTGGCTGACAAAGTATCTGGTCATTTGTCAATTGACGTACAAATGGGATGCATTTGTTACCTATCAAGTAACCAATTGCAGGAAGTGGTGGAGAGGGTGAGGGGTCAGGAGGTCATGTGATCTGACCTCCTTCTGGGATTTGGCCAAAGAGAATTGGCAGCCCAAGCAGCGAGTAATTGCGTCCAACCAAAATAGAGCTGCCTGTCCAATAGCTATAAGTATGGAAGTCTTACCACATATAACATTCTCACTCTTCATCTGATGCCAGAATGTGCTCACATCATTGACACACATCGGTGCACTTCGAGTGAAGATTTGCCCGAATGAATCCCATCTCAATATTGATGCAGGTTTAGATTTGGGGAGGTGTGTAGAATGGGATTGAAAACCACTTTCTGAAAAACATGCCTCTTAGTTGTCAACAGCACAAGTCAATCTTGAGGTAACATCACATCTGTTTCCAGCAAGGATACTGTTAAACATTCAGCTGGCCTGTGAAATAACTCCAGGCGGACTGGAACTGGGCTCACTAGGGATAGATTTATCATTGTACAGAGCAGATGGCAAGGAATTATGTTTTCATTACAATTTTAAGCCCATAGCCCACAGGCAAGACAGCACAGACATCTCCAATTACGTAAATATTTCTAGTAGGTGGACAGCAAAAAACCCTTAGCTTCATGGATTTTTATCTACATCCACTGAATTCTCTCAATGAAAGTTTCATATGTTTGCAACTTACCTATCTGCGTTACCTTGAGTTATTTTTTGTACGCTTTTTCGCTGTGAGGCCTAGTAAGATATCTTACCAAACTCACTGCATTAATTACCTCCCACATCCCTGAGACACATTGCTCTTGTCCAGTTCTGGTCCCATATCCTATCATGTTCCACTCCCAGAACAACACGCCACTCACTAGATATTCATCACAAGCCTGGCATCCCTTGCACCCCACGCCATTTATTGTGCACCCAGATGCGCACTGGCATTCCGAAGGCGACATTGTGGCACTTCAATGGGAGCTTGAAAACCCTGGGAAGCCAGGATGGTTCAAAAGAGAGCCAGAGGACGCCACGCCAACAGACCCTGCCAGCCTGGTCAGAGGCTGCTAGTCAGGGCAGTGACATCTCCAGGGTGCGGAGAAACAGCCAGCATTGCAATAAGATGGTCAATTACCTTCTCAGCTATGCCATGGTAAGCACCATTAACTTCTTTCTGCTACCTCACATTCATCCTCTCTGCCCCTTCACCCACCTTTTGCCAAAGCTCAGTCTCTGTTGCTCTCACTGCTGCCTGTACCACCTTCCCTCACCCAGCCTCCCCCTTCTGATAACACTAACCCGATGTGCCCTCTGCACTGCCAGCTCACTACCTCGGAACACCTTTCCGCCAGCTATGGGGCGACACCCAAGGTTAGACGGCACTCTGTCTCTGCATTCCCCACATTGAAGGAGGACAGCCTATAGCATGGGCACAAAAAAGGCTGCATGGGCACAGCAGGCATGGGCATGGAAGTGTGCCCATCATCAGGCCCCATATCCTGATGGAGAAAGAATCATGGTCCTTGCAGGAGAAGAACTGTTCCATTGCTGGAGACATTCATATCATGAATAAACACCCCAATGCAACACTCACAGTGATCCCACTGTTAGTCTCAGCCATCTCCTGACCACTGGTTGCAATGCTTTCTCTTTCTCTCGTGCCACCATCTCCGTCGTTAATCAGCCAACTTCCCCTGACCCGCCATGCCAGTGTCTGAGGCCTAGAGGAACCTGAATTCACAGACCCAGACAAGAAGTGCCCAGAGCCCTGGCTAGTGACTGCAGATTTCCCTTGACATTGGGTTAGCCCCACCTCCTGGTCTGGATGTTACAGATCCAAAGGATAGACCAAGACCCAACCACCCCATGCCCCAACTATGTAGACATGAACTCCATGACTGGAATCACCCTGCCCACAACCAATTCCTGTGCAGGAACTCCCTGACTTTGGTAAGGCACAGTGGCTCAGTGGTTAGCACTGCTGCCTCACAGCATCAGGGACCCAGGTTTGATTCCAGACTCAGGTGACTGTGTGGAGTTTGTACGTTCTCCTTGTGTGTGCTCTGGTTTCATAGAATCCCTACAGTGTGGAAACAGGCCATTTGGCCCAACAAGTCCACACTAACCCCCCAAAGAGTGACCCAACCCCATTACTCTACATTTCCCCCTGACTAATGCACCTAAGCCACACATCCCTGAACATTATGGGCAATTTAGGATGGTCAATTCACCTAACCTGCACATCTTTGGTCTGTGGGAGGAAACTGGAACACCCAGAGGAAACCCACACAGACATGGGGAAAACATGCAAGCTCCACACAGACAGGCACCCGAGGCTGGAATTGAACCTGGGTCTCTAGCGCTGTGAGGTGACAGTGCTAACCACTGAGCCACTGTGCCACCCATACCATTTTCTTCCACAGTCCAGAGATATGCAGGTTAGGTGGATCATCCATGGGAAACAAAGGGTTACAGGGTCTGGGTGGGATGCTCTTCAGAGGGTTGGTGTGGACCTGATAGGCTGAATTGCTTCTACACTGCCCAAAGATTTTAGAGACATGCCTGCCCAGCTGCAGTGCATCTGCCAAGTAAGCTGCTGGTGCACTGAGCAGGAATAAGATTGAGACAGCACTCTGCTGAATCTCATTGACTTAGGACTGTTGACTAACAAGGCAAGGCACCTGGGTGTATGATTGCACCAACTGGCAATACCAAAAGGTTACCCAAAAGGAGATAAGACATGGATGCTACGACCATGTAGGTAGGTGATGTAAGTGAGTAAGTGCTAAGCAGCCCCTGAGATGCAACCTGGTGCATTGTGTGTGCTAGTTGCTCGTCCCTGTGTGCAAAAGTGTGCCCACTGCAGTCTTTCAATGCTAGTTACCAGAATGCCCTTCAATGCAGACCTTAACAGAGAGGAGGCATGATGGTCGTGAGGGGTTGGTAGATGATGCCAGTTGCCAATGTCCTGGGCGAGTGGTGCATGCAGCCAGTGCCTGTGTACCATGTCCTGAGATGTAGTTTGATCATTGGAAACCAGTATCGAACTGAATCTGCCAGGTACACACTCTGGTTTCAATGTTGAGTTTTCGCAACGTCAAACCTGCTTGGTGGGTTCAGCAAGCTGACCATTAATGAGGAAGTTGTGCTGTCAACAGCAAAAACAATTAACTAACAATAATTCCCTTAAATGGCAACTTGCTGTTGCTTGGCAACAAGCTCACAATGCCACTGGTGAAAATCATAAAAGATGGAAGGAGCTGCTCTCGCTGTTGAAGTGGACTTCATTGGACTTCCCATCTGACTTTGCCACAGGTCACACCATTGCTCATGGCGATGGCCTTGTGGTATTATCACTGCACTGTTAATCCAGAGACCCAGGTAATGTTCTGGAAATCCTGCTTCATATCCTGCCATGGCAGGTGGTGGAATCTGCATTTAATAAAAATCTGGAATTAAGAATCTGATGATGACCTTTTGTCAATTGATGGTGAAAAAGCCAACTGGTTCACTCATGTCCTTTAGCGAAAGAAACTGCAATCCTTACCTGGTCTGGCCAACATGTGACTCAAGACCCACGGCCATGTGGTTGACTCTTAACTGCCCTCTGGGTAATTAGAAATGAGCAATAACTGTTGGCTTGGCCAATGACACCCTCATCCTATGAATGAATAGAAACAATTCACCCAGATTCCATAAGATTCTTCCCAGTGCCTCTGCTGGTTAAAGTTCTCTGAAGATCGTACCTATTTTCATTGTCTATACATTTGATTGTGAACTGAAATGGGAAAAGAACAGCTTTAAAAAGCAAGGATTGTTGAAGGGTTGCTGCACTTTTTAAAAGCAAGTAACCCGATACTCATTGTAAGTGTTGTTTACAGAGCTGCGTATTGAAGCAGTAGTGGAAACCCAGTTTACAGATGCACAGGAGCCAGAGGGCTGTGTCCAAATGAAGCTTCAGCTAGCAACAAGTAGCTGATTGATCTGTGGACTAGTGACCAGGTATCATGAATCCTGCCTGACAACAAAGAGTTGATTAGCTCCCAGGTACCTGAACAGCTTGTGAATGTGAATGTTTACACAGAATCTATCAGACCTGAGGAAGGGAAGGACTATGTTTCTGCTCCACAGTGAAAAAGCATCTCAATGCTGAAGGTAGCCAGTTTATTTCCTTTTATATCTGTTACTGTAAGTTATGAATGTTAACTAATAGGTCAGAAACATTTATAGATTTGAACCAGTCACCCTGTGCCTCCTGCACAGAAGTGAAAGCATCTGGAGAAGGAAGATTGAGAATCAATATTCTGATCAGTAAAATAATCATCTCAGCAAACATTGGAGGACAAGGACCACTGAACTGCCTTCCCAGTCTTTCCCTCTGCCCATGACACCGATTGATTGTCATGTCTGTTTGCATTCGTGTGTATGTCTGTGTGTAGAGTTAGTTTTACAAGTGCATTAACAGTCTTAATTAGCAGAGTTACTTGTCAATACTGCATAATTCTATAATTAAATTGTATTTGCTTGTAATAAAAAATATTTCTTGTTAAGTACAGAAACCTTGTCCATATTTTCTGTCAACCTGGGTCTGAAAGTCAGATAAGTTGGGGAATTGCGTGTATTTTAAAAAAATTAACTTTTGTGATGAGTGGGGCTTGATTTTCAGTGCACTGCCTCAGTGAGGGATAACAGTTCATACTTTGTTATTTCTTTTCTCATTTTCTCCACTTCTCCTCATAGTGGCAAACACAGCCCAACTCTGTAGTGACATACCCTCTTATCATGTTTAAGTGCCCATCTTTCACGCATGTGTCCAGACAGAAACTATCAATGAGATACTCAATCAGGGAGGATGGTGTTATGGGGTGGTAATCACAGGAAAATATCAATGTTTGCAAGCAATCACCCCATGGAGGGGTCACACATACTGATCAAGAATGGGAAACCTGTCTAATTTTGGTTCAGTAGCCAGCAGCACTGAGGAAATCCAAGGTACCAGCTATAGTTACTGCAGTTACGCATGCAACATAGCAGTATGTTTGGGCTTCTGTAAGCCCACACTGGTTATTTCATATATACCTCTCCTTCCAACATTGAAAAACCTGACTTTAGAACTTTTACTCTTGTCCATTTTGTGCACATTCAATACCTTCCCTGAATGATTCAGCTCCTTGATAAGCAGTTCTAAAGACACCCATGCAGTGGTGCTAGCCTCTCCCTCCTTTTCATAGCCCCTTCAATAGCCACTGCCACCTAACAATATGCTTACCACTCCTGATTGGAGTTACTACACTTTGCCCTATCAGCAATGTTTTCTTACATCTGATTTCTATGTGTATGAGCTTTGGTGACTGCCCTATTTATTGTTCACGAGTGTGGTGCTGGAAAAGCACAGCTGGTCAGGCAGCATCCAAGGAGCAGGAGAATTGACGTTTTGGGCAAAAGTCCTTCATCAGGAATTAGTAGTAAGTTGCTGGTGATGAAGGGCTTCCCTGATGAAAGACTTGTGCCCGAAACATCGATTCTCCTGCTCCTCAGATGCTGCCTGACCTGCTGTGCTTTTCCAGCACCACACTCTCGACTCTGATCACCAGCATCTGCAGTCCTCATTTTCTCCCACTTATTGTTTGTCCTTACTTGCCCGGGAAAAGGTGGAGACAAGTCCTCTGAATCTGCTGCAGTCCATTTGGTCAATCCTATAACCTGTTCACCACCCAGCTCCCTTTCCTGGCCTCATTTTAACTGCTACAGTTAATGATTCTCCATCTTCACTGTCCCTCTCTACTTTGAATTACCTTTCATCACCCCTCCCCTTAAATAACAAACTCTTAGCCGTTTTGCCCTTGCGAATACCACTAGACCTTTTCTCTCCAAAGCCCTTAATTGAGCCAGGGCTCCCAAAGTTGAGAGCATCTTCCAAGACTCCATGTTAGAATCTCTTCAATTGGGTTTCTGATGCTGCCAATCGTGAAGGGTGTGGATAGACAAGTCAAGGTCTTTTTCCCAGGGTAGGGGAGTCCAAAACTAGAGGGCATAAGTCTAAAGTGAAAGGGGAAAGATTTAAATGGGACCTGAGGAGCATTTTTTTCACACTGTGGGGTGGTACATGTATGGAATGAACTTCCAGAGGAAGTGGTGGAGGCTGGTACAATTACAATATTTAAAAGGCATCTGGATGGGTACATGAATAGGAAGGATTTAGAGGGATATGGGCTAAGTGCTGGCAAATGGGACTAGATTAATTTAGGATATGTGGTTGGCATGGACAGGTTGGATCAAAGAGTCTGTTTCTGTGCTGTACATCTCTGTGACTCCATGACTATTATTAAAATCACAAAGGACTTCCTGCATTACTGTGACAAAGATAAGTCATGGTCTATGCTAACTTTGTACCTCCTATGTTCAAAAACTGGTCCTCCTTGTCCTTCTTGACAGTTAACCACACAGAATCATAGATTCTCTACAGTGTGGGAATAGGCCATTTGGCCCATCGAATCCACACCAACCCTCCAAAGAGCATCCGACCCTTTCTTTCATTACCACAGCTGAGGAGCGACAGTAAACATTTGACACAGTGCAGAATAAGCAGAGTGGGAGGTGACTGGAAAACCAGCTGAACTCTGGAGGAGAAGAGTCCCCTCAATTGTTTAGGCTGAGATCTGATGAGTCACCGTCTGCAATCGAGGAGGCAAAAGGGATGAATCATCACGGAATGTTGTGGAAGCATTGACCCTGAGGCAGCCAATGTTGTGGCTGAAAGCATGCAACCAGAGAATCCATACAGTGTGGAAGAGGCCATTTGGCCCATCGAGTCCACACTGACCCTCCAAAGAGTATCCCCATCCCCACTACCCCACCACCCCCTCACTCTATCCCTGTATCCTGCATTTCCCATGGCCAATCCACCTCACATCTTTGGGCTGTGGGAGGAAACCAGAACACCCAAAGGAAACATACATGAACACAGGGAGAATGTGCAAACTCCACACAGACAGTCGCCTGAGAGTGGAAGTGAACCTGGGGTTCCTGGAGCTGTGAGGCAGCAGTGCTAACCACTGAGCCACTATGTTACCCCTCTTCAGGCATCACACTGGCAGTTCTCAATGAAGAAATCAAATGCATGTAAAAGGCCAGAGGGATGGGTCCAAATAGAGGGGAGTGTGGGAATTGGCTGAAAGGGTCGGTGTAATGGCTACAGTACTCCTGTTCTAAAGAAATGGACATGGAAGTGAAGCTAATGGAAGATGAGTTCGGTGTCATGTCGTGTCTGGAATTCATTGAGGTGAGGGCGTGGGGGGGATAAAGCTAAGACCTTTGCTGAGCCCAGATCATTCAGCATCACAAAAGGGAAGGTCAGAACATGCATAGGAGAAAGTGAGGACTGCAGATGCTGGTGATCAGAGTCAAGAGTGTGGTGCTGGAAAAGCACAGCAGTTCAGGCAACATCTGAGGACCAGGAGAATCGATGTTTCAGGCATTTCCTGATGAAGGGCTTATGCCCGAAACATAGATTCTCCTACCTCTTGGATGCTGCCTGACCAACTGTACTTTTCCAGCACCACACTCTCGGGTCAGAATATGCATGCCAAGAAATGGGATTCAATGGCGTCAGAGAGAAAGGGAAGGGGGGAGGGATCGAGATGGGCATTGGTGACATTGAGCTTTTAGTTTCAGATTTCCAGCATCTGCCACCTTTTGCGTTTATAATATTATTTTCTTATAGCTGGTCCGGTTAAGATTCTGATCGAAGGTGATCCCCAAACAAAGCTGCTTTCTCCCCTCCCCCACCTTCCACTGCCAGCGTATTGTATTGAGGATTCAGTGATGGTAATGACATTGAAATGTCAACAGGATGTAGTTACACTTAACTTTTTCTTTTTCTTCAGATAATAATCCAGTGATCTGTTGAAAGCCTCAACTGACCTACCTCCATCAGGAATTCTTTCCAGATCCTACCCACTCACTGTATGAGAAAGCACTTTTCTCATTTCATAGGATCACAGAATCCCTATAGTGTGGAAACAGGTCATTTGGCCCAACAAGCCCACACCGACCCTCCGAAGAGTATCCCACCCAGACCCATTCCCCTACCCTATTACTCGACATGTCCCCTGATTAACACATCTAACTTACAACTCCCTGTGCACCATGGGCAATTTAGCATGGCCAATTCACCTAACCTGCACATCTTTGGACAGTGGGAGGAAACCCACACAGACAGTCACCTGAGGCTGGAACCGAACCTGGGTCCCTGGGGCTGTGAGGCAGCAGTGCTAATCACTGAGCTACTGAGCCACCGTGCTATCTATTGCCTCTTCTATCAATCACCTTAAAGCATTATCCATTTGTAAATGATCATTGTAATGGGAACATTTCTTTCCTAATAGGCCCACCCATATGACTTGTATCAAATATCCTTGAATCACTTCACACTTCTTTGTTGTAAATATAATGTGCCCCAAGTCCATCTTTTTTGCCTTTTGACTATGTTCCTTTGTCGTTTAACACCATCTTTTCCAAAGTCCAAATAATTCCAAGTGTTGTGTTATCTGCAATTTGTGAAATGTTGCCTTGTGCACCAATGACTAGGTCATTAACAAAAGAGAGTGTCCTAACACTGAGGAACTCCATTACAAATCTTCTTCCAGTTTGCAATTCATCGCTGGATTTCTGTTTTCTATAATTCAGCCAGATTCACATCCCCAGGCTGAATTTTACAAGGGAATGCATTGCTCGCCTCACCCAATTAAAAAAAGTCAGTTGGTCTTTTAATAAAAGCTGCCCCCAGGGCGATATCGGTGGTGAGAGGTCCGGCTTTGAAGAGCTCTCGCAGTTCTTGCTGTACCAACAGTGCCAGAACTTGGTGGTGGGCACTACTGGAACTGCAAGCAGTCCCTAGAAAGAAAGCAACATGGAGTCCAGAGCCCTTTTACTGGGTGGGGAGGGATTGTGGAAGTGATGGCCTAGTGGTATTATTGCTAGACTATTAATCCAGAGACCCAGGTAATGTTCTGGGGATCTGTGATTGAATCCCGCCATGGTGGAATTTGAAATCAATAATAGTTTGAAATTAATGATGACTGTGAAATCATTTCTGATTGTTGGGGAAAGAGCCATTTGGTTCATTATTGGTTCCCTATAGGGAAGGAAGTCTGCTGTAATTACCTGGTCTGGAGTACACAAGCAGGAGGCTGGAAGAACACAGCAAGCCAGGCAGCATCAGGGGATGGAGAAATCAACATTGCGAGTAAAATCCTTGCTGTGTTCTTCCAGACACCTGCTTGTCAATTTTGTATTCCAGCATTTGCAGTTTTTTTTGTCTGTACTTACCTGGTCTGGTCTATATGTGCCACCTGACCCACAGCAACATGGATGACTCTTAGTTGGCATTGAGGGAATGGGCCATAAATGCTGGCTGAATTAACAAAACTGCGCTGCCCTGGCTGAAAACATGGCCTTCATGGGTGCTGTAAAATTCAGCCCCTTGTTGCTACTGTCCCTGTTATCCTATGAGCCCCCATTTTACTCAAAGTAACAATCTATATGTGTCATTTTATCAATGTACGTGTCCACCAACCAGGTTATTTCCATCCACCCTCTCCATTGCCTCGACAACAAAATTCAAGCATTAAACAGGGTTGCATCTCAACAAATGTGGTCTGTCTTTCCTTAATTAACTAATATTTACCCAGTTTGCTACTTGTTTCAACCTCAACGATCATTTCTAATGTTTCCCATGTTGCTTTCCACTTGTGTGAAATATAGCTCAGTGGGGGGAGCTGTGGAGAGCTCCCCCATTACTCCTCCTGTAGGGACTTCCTTATCTTCCTCAGCAATGCATTTTACTCTTCCACAAGAGCTGCGCACCAGGTATAGCTCAGAAGGTCACATGGAAATTTATAACATCCAACTCATTCATGTGCCAAGACAGTCATTTTCACTGTATCAAGCAAATGATTCTTCAAACCAAGCAACAGGATTTCAGAAATGAAGCAGGGTTTGAAACATTATTCTCTAGCATAGAAGAAACATCCTCATCCATTCCCTAAGAACGGGTGCATGTCCCATACAATACTCTCACACTCACATCTTCTTTCAATGACTTTAGAGCAAGCTTTGAATAGTTGCTGCAGTTTTGTGTCTAGATTGTACTTATTGA
Organism: Chiloscyllium plagiosum; assembly: GCF_004010195.1. Classification (NCBI taxonomy): domain Eukaryota; kingdom Metazoa; phylum Chordata; class Chondrichthyes; order Orectolobiformes; family Hemiscylliidae; genus Chiloscyllium; species Chiloscyllium plagiosum. The sequence continues at coordinate 27,568,334 of NC_057716.1, read as the reverse complement.
TATTTTTTGTTGAATGTGACTAAGGCAGAAAATGAGGCTGTGAAGAAAATGACACTGAGAGAGTTACTAAACATGAGACTGCTGAACTGTTGCATGTTGGCCCCATTGTTGAGGTTCCCAAGGTCACTTACAGTATCTCTGCTGACATTATTCAGCAATTTTTGTTTTACATATTCATTCTGAGGAAGTGCGGTAGTGGATGGCCAGGATTTATTATCTTCCCTCAGTTCTATGTTGGTGCCAAACGAGTGGTTTGTTAAGTCACTTCAGAGGGCATTTAAGAATGGTGTGGGACTGAAGAACATATTGGTACTAGATTGCCTAAGAATAGAAGGTTTCCTTCCCAAAACGACGGGGCTGCTTTCATTGGTGCTTATTTGCTGGTTTCAGACTTTATTCTAAAGATGGAACTCAATTTCTGAAATTGCCATGGTGGCATTAGAAGTTATTGGTCTCAGAACTGAACAATTCCCACATATGCAAGAGTGTTGCCCTTTCTGACAGTCTGAGGTACTCTTTGTAGTCAGACTCATGAAATGTTTGCTTGAAAAACACAAGGGATTTTAAAACGTGGTTCATATCCACCATTTTCAGATGTCGAAGGTGAGTCTTTCCCTCTTTGAGCAGTTCTCAACGTGAGGCCAGTTTCATCCTGCATGTGTTTTATATTTAACTTTGCTTAATCCCAGTTTAGGGTTTTCTGTTTTAATATTGGCGGCAGTTTTCCTTCTTGCCATGCCTGTCTTTCGGAATTCGAGCAGACGCGAAGCCAGTAATGGAGTTTTGAAACAATTTGATCTCCACTGAGGAAATGTGAGCTTTTAATAGTCCCATCTGGGCAGCATTTTGAAAGAGCCACGATTACTGAGAAGGAAGGAGTGTTGTAAGTAAAAGGTGGGGGAGTGGGTTGCCTTCTGTCTGTCGATGCCGAGACACAATCCATGTGTTGCGTTTCTGACCCGGAGCAAGAAACAAACTGACAAGTTTCCCTGGCAGTCTCAAAAAAAACACAGGAAGATAGAGGAACGCCACAGGACTGTTTAGTAGCCTCTGTCCTCCCTACACTAAAAAAAGGAACTGGGGAGACACAGCACTCACCAATTCTTATCCACTTCCACGTAAAACCAAGCAGCTGAAAGCTTCTTAACTATCACTGCCAAAAGCTGCTTTTCAATTTGTGTCTTAGTTAGGCCTCACTCTTACTCCTGAAGCTGAAAGGTTGTGGGTTAAAGCACCACTTCACAACATAATCAAGGCCGATGCAGCAGGAAATTTCTCAGGAAGAATTACTCTGTTAGACGTCCCAGCATTCAAATTATAACCAATGTAATCGCATTACCGTACAGCTAGGAACTGAAGTTATGTGTATGTTTTCGATTTTAGTTGGGAATGTTTCACAGCTTCACCCTGGGCAAGCACATAAGCTGAAGGAGAACCAATAAGCACTGCTCTGGGGCCTCGTCAGACAGGGATCTCTCTCTATCAGCAGCCTGCAAGAAAGAAACCAGATTGTGTTCTCCTTACATGAAGCTTAAAGAGTGTTTGCCCAAACATTAAAACAACTCGTATCAAGATATCAGTTCAGATGAGAAATTGAACTATTTGCCCTCTCAGATAGATCTGAAAGACTCTGTAGCACTAGGTATTATTTAATCACGGTGTCTTTGCCAGTATTGATTCCTCATCTTCCGATCATATTGATATTTGCTGTGTCCAAATGTGGAGCTGACCTTCCAGCATTGCAACAGCTACACTTCATAGCTATTTATTCATACGCCCCCAAGATAAGGGAAAGTACAATAGTTAGAGAAGAATATCGGAGCATTATTTAATGGATTACAAATGGGTATTCCCTGTTAGTGTCAGGAGAAAGTGAATAGGATCAAGAGACAAGGGGATGTTGAAATCACTCCACAGAGGCTGATATCCTGTCACTGTGTCATCCTTTATTTACACATGGAGAGTCCTTGATACTGACCCAGTCAGCTCTCAGAGTGAACAGGACATCTAACACTTCTGTTCTTATCTGCCAGCCAAGGGTCCCTGACTGGACCAGATTAACAGCCCCAATCAGGGAACTCATATTCTATGACGTCCACCTGGCTGCCCTCATTACAATCGCTATAGATGTTTTTTTGGGCATTGAAGGATTGTATTAGGAAGTAGGTTCTTTCCTAGTAATAGGGACACAAATCTTTTGGATCATTTTATCCCCTGGAAATAATTATATTAAGTGGATTTATAGAAGTCTAGCTCATAACATTCCCCTAAGGCACCCACTCAAAGGCCCAGCTGAGAGGAAAAGCATCAATACTAGGATCACAAGGATTTACAATACATATTAATGACTTGGATGAGGAAAGTGAATGTGCTCTAGCCAAGTTTGTGGACGAAACCAAAATAGGTGGGAAGGCAAGTGGTGAGGATGATACAAAGTGTCTGCAAAGGAATACAAACAGGTTAAGTGAGTGGGCCAAAACTTGGCAGATAGAATGTAATGTGGGGAAATGTGAGGTTATGCACTTTGGCAGGAAGAGTAGAGAGCTGAATATTATTAAAATAGGTAAAGATGATGGAACAGAGGAACTTGGGTCTCCTTATATGAGCTCAGCAGGTAATAAGGAAGGCAAATGGAACACTGGCCTTTATTTTGAAAGGAATTGAACAAAGAAGTAGGGAGGTTTTGCTAAAATTATACAAGGCACTTGTCCAATCACCTCTGGAATATAGTGAAAAGTGTTTGGTCTCTTTATGGAAAGATAAATGGAATTGGAGGCAGCCCAGAGAAAGTTCATTAGGCTGATTCTGGATATGGAAGGATATTCTTATGATATGTTAACTAAGTTGGGTTTGTACTTAATGGATTTAAAAGAACACCAGGAAACCTTATTAAAACATACAGCCCCTCGCTATAGCTCAAACCCTCCAGCTCCTGCAACATCGTTTTAAATCTTTTCTGAAACGTTTCGAGTTTTGCAACATCCTTCTATAGCAGGGAGTCCAGAACTGAATACAGTATTCTAAAAGTAGCCTCACCAATGTCCTGTACGCCACAGCATGACCTCCAAACTCCTATACTCAATGCACTGACCAATTAAGGTAGGGATTGTTCACTCAGTCAGCATTATCTTACCATAAAAATGTGAATCCAAAACCCCTGCACCAGCTCCTCATGGTCCTTTGCATTGAATTGTTCTATTGGATTCTTGTCTTTTGTACTAAATTCCAAAGTAACCTTGAGTCTAGCACCAAATTAAGCTTGTTTCTCCAATGATTTATCAGCCTCTCTATGAATAGTGTACATGCACACCAATGAGCTTAAGTGGCCAAAGTGGAAGTGTTCTTTTACCTCTGCCATTGAAGGTAGAGGGCTACTTGTACCAGGGTTTTTTAGTCTGTTGATGTGTAAACAATGTATCTCAACAAATAACGAGCAGATCTTGACAAATCTTGGTACATAGCCAAGATATGGCTCGAAAGAACTGGTCAGTTTTTTAAAAGGATGCAGAGCCAGATCCTCGATGTTTTAAAAGAGTTTTTGTTTTGATATATTATTGTCAGGTGTACCGAGATACAGTGAAAAGCATTGTTTTGCATGCTATCCAGGGAAATCATACCTTATATAAGTACATCAAGGTAATATGGCACATTGCAAATTATAGTGTTACAGCTACAGAGAAGGTGCAGAGAAAGATCAACTTGAAGACCTGAGATTTGTTAACATTTGGAAAATAGGTTTAATTGACTTTATTTAGAAACATTGGTTATTGTTTTATTTACAATGTTATGGATTGTCTCAGATGCTGTGGTGGCATTTGTCCCAGCTGTATAAATATGAGGCAGACTTTTCAGAGCAGGTTGTTGAATGTGTATTGACCTGAGGCACCAAGGTAGAGCTGGGTAATTGTCATAACGTTGTGCCTTTCATTTACCTTGCCCCTCAAATTTCCACCCTGTCTATTATTACTGCTGTATTTGCTTACACACTATTTTGTCAGCATCTTTTTCTTCAGTTAACACTGATATCAAATATTCATTCAATCTAACTTTACTTTGTGCTCTGAACATAAATCACCTTCATGACCTGAAAGTGACCATTTATCACCTCTGCCAACATTTAGCTGGAAATCATCTGAAGTGCATTAATGTGAAAAAAAACCTAGGAATGTATATTGTTAACAGAAAGTCAGCTCTCAGATAACATTCAAACAGATCATTGGGCAAGTTATGTTAAGACGGATATTGCATGTTTGGTTCAAAGGTTCTGTTGTAATTTTTGTAAAAAAGGGTACCTTCCTTCATTAAAAGACATTTACTTCCCTCTGATTTAAGTATTTGTATACATTCTCAGGTGTATTTCACTGTATAGACAGCCTACTTTCTCAGCGTTGCTTGGTCAGTTTATGAATGGAAATCTTATTAACCTTTAGCCGAAGTCAAACTGACCGCTTTTCCCTGACTACAATAATCAAAGCAACAGGAGATGAAACTAAACATAAACTACTGGAAATACTCTGTAGGCTAGGCAGCAATACAAGGGCACTTGTCTAGTGTGCAAGTCCAAATTGAATGCTGCATCTTCCTCAGCGGTTTGTCTCACAGTTATCCTCCCAAAGTCTAAGACTTAATGCTGAAATCCGTGATAATTGAGGCAGCTATCAATGTAAAGATGTCCATATACGAAGTAAGCAGCTTGACGTTTTTTTAAATCTTCCTGAGAGATAATTTTGTGGTCCCCTGGAAAACATCTATTGACCCCCAATTTGTAGATTGCTGATTTCCAAGTTAGTTTACAGCATAAGCATCATGGTTGATTTTACCGAACAAAAGATGTTGCTCTTTTTGCTCTTTAGCATGAATGGTAGCAGTTTCTTCTCCCACGATGTTGGTCATTGCTCCCTTTTGGAAAACAATTTGTTCCAGAGTGGAATTTGAACACGGCAATTGAACTTGAGGCAATTGCTCAGTTAATAATTTCATATTTCACAACAGTTTGTTTGTTTGTGACCGAAAGTGCTTTCAGGTGTTATAGCTGAACTAGCTTTAACTTTAAAATATGCCCCTTGTTTTCCACATTACAATGGAGACTACATTTGAAACATACATCTAAGGAGGTTTGGACCTTTGTATAAAGAAGTGTCATACCAGACTGAAAGCATATACTCTTTCTCTCTCCAAGAATGCTGCAGGATATTCTAAGTTTCTTGAACACTTTGTTTTTATTTCAAATGTAACGCATTGGAAGTAAAATGCTTTAGAATGATCTGGGATTGAGGGAAAATTTAGTGAAGGTTTACAAGAATTGTGGCAGGTTTCGGTAAGGTAAATAAGGAAAAGCTTAGTTCATGGTAGTAGGACTGGGGAACTTAGGTTTAAGATTTTAGTGAGTGAGAAGATCATGTTTGCACAAAGTTAAAAATCACACAACACCAGGTTATAGACCAACAGGTTTATTTGGAACCACTAGCTTTCATCAATCACCTAATGAAGCAGAAGCGCTCCGAAAGCTAGTGCTTCGAATTAAACCTGTTGAACTATAACCTGGTGTTGTGTGATTTTTAACTTTGTCCACCCCAGTCCAACACCGGCACCTCCACATCATGTTTGCACAGTGAGTGATAATGATGTGGAACGCCTGCTGAGCAGGCTGTGAAAACAGAGATGATCAATGATTTCAAAAGGAAATTGGTTGGACACGAAACAAAACTTGCAGAGTGATGGGATTGGCATGGAAAATGGGACAAACTGAAATACTCTGCAGGACCCAGCATAAACTCCATGGGTCAAATAACCTTATAACTAAATAATATTAGTTTTTACCCACCTCCAATGTTAGCTGATCTTAGGCTTGGTGGTTTGGGCTTTTGTACTTCGAGCTGAGAATGGAAAAGTAAGAGATGAGATTTCCCATTTTCTGATTTTAACTTTAAGCCTTGCTACCAAGTGCTCATGTAGCAATCAAATGAGAATTGGAGTGAAATCTTCTTAGAATAAAATACATGCTCGGCACAACATTGTGGGCCAAAGGCCTTACTGTGCTATACTGTCTTTGTTCTATAATGCAAACTGTCTGACTTTCAACTGCTTCAGAAAGCATCCAGCAAGATTTCACCCAAGTCTATCTCTAAACAATGACAGGAGGAGGAAGCCTATTGTTGCATTGTAATGGTTTTGCTCCAGTCCAGAGTAGATCTCACATGGATTCCATCTTTAGTGGAGGGTATGGCAATCAACCTACAATTAGTTGCATTAATTCCGTGTGAGTCCATTCAGGTGGAAAGGCTTCTGCTAGCCCCAGAGAGAATGTCGAAAGCTCAGGGTTAAACACTGCCCTGGCAGCAATGAAGGGAAACACGATACTGTGCACACATCAATCCTTCTGTATTATCCCTCAGCAGTGGCCTAGTGGGTAGCCATCTTGTTTCTGAATCAAATAGATTCGTGATCCCATTGCACAGGCTCTGGAACGTAACACGACCTGACCATCCATTGCAGAACTGAATAAGGGGGATGGTGTCAGTAAGGTGGACATCAAAGAGGGGCCTGCCTGGGTGGGAGTTCTGGCCAACAGTTATCTAGGCCTGGGACCTCGCTACTGTGTTCTCCTCCATTGTCCACATTTCAAAAAGTATCTTCAAAAAGTAAAATACTTAGGGACATTCATGAGGTGCTAAATAAATGCAAGTCTTCCTTTCTTTCGCGAACACAGCTAAGGAGCAACAGTGAAAGTTTGACATGGTTTGGGATAAGCAGAATGGGAAGCGATCGGAAAACCAGCTGAACTCTGGAGGAGGAGACTCCCCTCAATTGTTTAGGCTAAGATGTGATGAGTCACCGTCTGCATTTGAAGAGGCAAAAGGGATGAATCATCACGGAATGTTGTGGAAGCATTGACCCACTGGGCACCCTGAGGCAGTCAATGTTGTGGCTGAAAGCATACAACCAGAGATTCCCAACAGTGTGGAAGAGGCCATTCGGCCCATTGAGTCCACACTGATCCTTCAAAGAGCATCCCACCCAGACCCAAGCCCCTAACCTATCCCTGTAACCCTGCATTTCCTATGACTAATTGAACTGAATTAAATTGAATTATGTTTATTGTCACATGTACTCAAATGAATACAGTGAAAGTTTAAAAGTCACCTTTAAAGGGTCATCTGAGGTACAAAGGTACATCGGTATAGCATCTTCGGTTACAATCTACCTAACCTGCACATCTCTGAATGCTATGGACAATTTCCCATGGCCAATCCACCTAACCTGCACATCCCTGGACACTATGGGCAATTTCCCATGGCCAATCCACCTAACCTGCACATCCCTGGACACTTTGGGCAATCTCCCATGGCCAATCCACATAACCTGCACATCCCTGGACACTATGGGCAATTTCCCATGGCCAATCCACCTAACCTGCACATCTCTGGACACTATGGGAAATTTTCCATGGTCAATCCACATAACCTGCACATCCCTGGACACTATGGGCAATTTCCCATGGCTAATCCACCTAACCTGCACATCCCTGGACACTATGGGCAATTTCCCATGGCCAATCCACATAACCTGCACATCCCTGGACACTGTGGGCAATTTCCCATGGCTAATCCACCTAACCTGCACATCCCTGGACACTATGGGCAATCTCCCATGGCCAATCCACATAACCTGCACATCCCTGGACACTATGGGCAATTTCCCATGGCCAATCCACATAACCTGCACATCCCTGGCCACTATGGACAATTTCCCATGGCCAATTCACCTAACCTGCACATCCCTGGACACTATGGACAATTTCCCATGGCCAATCCACCTAACCTGCCCATCCCTGGACACAATGGACAATTTCCCATGGCCAATTCACCTAACCTGCACATCCCTGGACACAATGGACAATTTCCCATGGCCAATTCACCTAACCTACACATCTTTGGACTGTGGTAGGAAACTGGAGCACCCGGAGGGAACCCGTGCAGACACAGGGAGAATGTGCAAACTCCACACAGACAGTTCCCTGAGGGTGGAATTGAACTTGGATCTCTGGTGCTGTGAGGCAGTAGTGCTAACCATTGAGAGCCACTGTGCCACCTAAAATGGAAGACTCGACATAAAGCAAAATTAAATGTATACTACTTTCAGTTGAATCGAACAGTTACATGTTTTTGCTTAATTCACGGCATGGCAACCGAACACAAATTAACCACACCCATCACCATTTTGTTGGTACAGTGTATGATGCAATTACATATTCTGTGGAATCTGCACAGGATGTTCAATACCCAGAGGAATGAACCGAGCTTCTGATGTCTAAAGCCCGTCAGCTGCTTTTCATCAGCTCTGTGTACGTTTTAATCAGTGGAATCGGTTGGGTCTGAGGGATTTCCTTTGCAAAACTGTTTATCAGACTTGGCAGCCACACCCACCCCTTTGCTGGCACAGCGTCACGTTCAACTGACAGAGCGACTAATGGTCGACTGTTCGCCAGAACTGGAGTAAGGAATCATGAGTCTGTTACCGTAATGTCAAGACTAGAAGCCCCACACTGTTGGCCTGAGCTAGGCCTAGGGAGGTGGGGGGAGCTAGGATTGCCCGTACCGATTGTTGCTATTCACGGAGATCTCATCAAATAATCATCCTACCCCCCCATCCCTTTCTCCAGTGTGGTATCATAGGGACACAACTGATCACATGACTCCACGAACAATGGAAGAGATGAGATAAACATAGAACAGGCATGTGAAGGGAAAGATCTTAGATCTGTATTTAATAGCTGAGTGGTTACAAATGTAAATAAAAGACTGTTAGATTAAATAAGGAGTTGAGAGCCTTACAATGGGATAAGGGGCTAGTCGCCTCAGGGATAGCTACAGTCAGATATAGCCCCAATCCCCAAGCAGTACTGGCTTAAAGCACAAGGTGACACACTAATCAGAAGTTACGTGATAAATTAGCCCCCTCACAGCAGCCTTCCTCCTCATGCTAAGTGGAAAAGAAACAGGCTCCTAATCAGCCAACTGTCAAACATTGCTCTGTCTCTAATATATTCTTAACTAATACCTGTTTGAAGAAAATTAGGTTGAGACATCATTTTACAATATCCCTGTTTTATTTTCCCTGAGTAGTGTCCTGGAGATTGCTATTTTGTTATTATCCGTACAATCAGAGGTGCTGTCTTTCAGATAAGGTTAAGCTGAGGCTCTGTCATCTCCTTGGGGACATCGGGGGAGGAAGAAATGGAGGGCTTGGAGGCCCTGGTCATGGCGGATCCACAAGTCTGGCTACCCCAGCCAACCCATCGTCTCAGCCTGCTCCTGCCCCACCAAATTCCTCTCCACCTACCTCGATACTGTCCTATACCCCCGGTCCAGGAACTCCCCACATACGTTCGGGACACCATCCATGCCCTCCCCCTCCTCCAAGACTTCTGTTTCCCCGGCCCCCAACGCCTCATCTTCACCATGGACATCCAATCCCTCTACACCTCCATCCACCATGACCAGGGCCTCCAAGCCCTCCGTTTCTTCATCTCCCAATGTCCCCACCAGTAACCTTCCATTGATACTCTTATTAGTTTGGCTGAACTGGTCCTCACCCTTAACAATTTCTCCTTTGAATCCTCCCACTTCCTCCAATCGAAAGGGGTAGCCATGGCACCCTCATGGGCCCCAGTTATGCCTGTCTCTTTGTCAGTTATGTGGAACAGTCTATCTTCCGTAGTTACACCGGCACCAATCCTCACCTCTTCCTCTGCTACATCGATGACTGCACAGCACCACCTCGTGCTCCCACGAGGAGGTTGAGCAATTCATCTACTTCACCAACACATTCCACCCTGACCTTAAATTTACCTGGACCATGTCTGACACCTCCCCCTTTCTAAACCTCTCCATCTCCATCAATGATGAATGACTCAACACTGACATTTTTTACAAACCACCAACTCCCACAGCTACCTGGATTACATGTCCTCCTACCCTGCCTCCTGCAAAAATGTCATCATGTATTCCCAATTCCTCCACCTCTGCCGCATCCATGCCCAGGAGGACCAGTTCCACCATAGAACACACCAGATGGCCTCTTTCTTTAAAGACAGCAAATTCCCCTCCCATGTGTTGAAGATGCTCTCCAAAACATCTATGTCCTGCATCTCCACCCTCGAACCCCACCCCTCCAACTGCAACAAGGACAGAACCCCCTGATCCTCATCTTTCACTCCACCAACCTTCGCATAAATTGCATCATCCACCGACATTTCCGTCACCTACAAATGGAACCCACAATCAGGGATATATTTCCCTCCCCACCCCATCACCTTTCTGCAAAGACTGTTCCCTCCACGCCCCCCAAAAACCCGCCCTTCCCTCCCGGCATCTTACCCTGCCAATGCAGGAATTGCAAAACCTGCACCCACACCTCCCTTCTCAATTCCATCCAAAGGCCCAAAGGAGCCTTCCACATCCATCAAAGTTTTACCTGCACTTCCACGCATGTCATTTATTGTATCCGCTGCTCCCGATGCAGTCTCCTCTACACTGGGGAGACCTGACAACTTCTTGTCGAGCGCTTCAGAGAACATCTCTGGGACACCCGCACGAATCAACACCACCACCCTGTGGCCAAACAATTCAACACCCCCTCCCACTCTGCCGAGGACATGCAGGTCCTTAGCCTCCTCCATCGTCACTCCCTCACCACCCGACGCCTGGAGGAAGAACGCCTCATCTTCCGCCTTCAACCCCAGGGCATTAATGTGGACTTCAGCAGTTTCCTCATTTCCCCTCCTCCCACCTTCTCCCAGCTCCAACCTTCCAGCTCAGCACTGCCCTCATGACCTGTCGTACCTGTCCATTTTCCTTCCCACCTATCCGCTAAACCCTCCCCTCCGACCTATCACCTTTACCCCCACCTCCATTCACCTATGGTGCTCTCAGCTTCCTTCCTCCAGCCCCACCCACCTTCCATTTATCTCCCCACCTCCAAGGCTCCCAGCCTCATTCCTGATGAAGGGTTCTAGTCGATTTTCCTGCTACTCGGATGCTGCCTGACGTGTTCTGCTTTTCCAGCACCACTCTAATCTGGATTCTGAATGTGCTCCAGTCAGATAAATCTGGCATTCAGATGTCATGTGTGGCCAGCAGTAATAGCTGTGACTTTTAGTGATTTGAACACAGAATTTGCAACTTAAAAAGATACACAGGCAGCATTATGGAAGTTAGTCAAGGAATCCAGAGTTTGGAATTCAAAGGTCTGGAAAGCTGAATCTGAAATCTAACCTAAATCGGGACTGGCCAGGGTAAAAGTCCATTTCCAAAGTGAGGCCCCTTTCAATCAGATCTCTCCCATGATGATCTGGACTGAGTACATTACTCCATCCAAACTCTCCTCAATAATACCTTAGATAATAAATAAACCCCTCACTGAACATCTAACTCAACAAGCCAATCAACTCTTTCTTTCAAAACTGTGGCCAAACCTCTATCATGCTATTAGAATTATTTTTGTTCATTAGTGGGATGCAGGCATTATTGGCATTTATTGCTCATCCCTAATTGCCCTGGAGATGGTGGTGATGAGCTGCCTTCTTGAACCACTGCAATCTATCTGAAGTAGGGACATCTAAATACTGTCGGAGAGGGGGTTCCAGGATTTTGACCCAATAACTGTGGAGGAACGGCGCTATATTTCCAAGTCAGGGTGTTATGTGGCTTGAAGGGGATCTTACAGGTTGTGGTGTTCCCATGCAGCTACTGCCTAAAGGTAAAGGCTGCCCACTTAACCAAAGTAATTCCAAGCTCTCCTTCTGGATGTACGTTTGCTCACTGAACTGGAAGGTTCATGTTCAGATGTTTCATCACCATACTAGGTAACATCTTCAGTGAGCCTCTGGACGAAGCATTGCTCATAATTCCTGCTTTCTATTTATATGTTTGGGTTTCTTTGGGTTGGTGATATCATTTCCTGTGGTGACGTCATTTCTTATAGTGATGTCATTTCCTGTTCTTTTTCTCAGGGGGTGGTAAGTTGGGTCTAAGTTAATGTGTTTGTTGATAGAGTTCCATTTGAAAAGCCATGCTTCTAGGAATTCTCTGTTTGGCTTGTCCTAGGATGGATGTGTTGTCCCAGTCGAAGTGACGTCCTTCCTTATCTGTATGTAAGGATATTAGTGAGAGAGGGTCATGTCGTTTTGTGGCTATTTGATGTTCATGTATCCTGGTGGCTAGTTTTCTGCCTGTTTGTCCAGTGTAGTGTTTGTTACAGCCCTTGAACGGTGTTTTGTAAATGACATTAGTTGTGCTTGTTGTCTCTATAGGGTCATTCAAGTTCATTAACTGCTGTTTTAGTGTGTTGGTGGGTTTGTGAGCTACCATGATGCCAAGGGGTCTGAGTAATCTGACAATCATTTCTGAGATGTCTTTGATGTAGGGGAGAGTGGCTAGGGTTTCTGGACGTGTTTTGTCTGCTTGTTTGGATTTGTTGCCGAGAATAGGAACAGGAAATGACATCCCCATAGGAAATGACATCACCACAGGAAATGGTATCACCAACCCAAAGAAACCTGAACAAATAAATAGAAAGCAGGAATCATCAGCAATGCTTCGTCTGGAGGCTCACTGAAGATGTTACCCAGTAGGGTGACGAAACGTCTGAACATGAACCTTCCAGCTCCGCGAGCAAACCTATACCCAGAACCTCAACCTGAGCCACAAATCTTCTCAAAACTCTCCTTCTACATGGTTAGGTGTATTTTCATTCCCTAGTATCTGAGCAGTGCACAGCCAGAAGTTTAAAACAGTAGTGTGTGCTTCCTATTTCCAAATACAGACAAACTGGATTATAAGGCATTCTATTATCAGAATATCAGATTATCCAGCAAGATCGCAAGGTCCCAATGCTTGGCTAAACTATGTTATCTGCCATTTGATTATCCAAATGAAACACTCCCCGCCCGTGTCCTTCGGATCATCGAGGTTCCTCCGTATGTTGCCATGCTCCATCCGGCTGAGCTTAGCTGAAATCAGGCACAGAAAAGCTGCCCACCCCATAAGTGAGGCATCCTAGTTTAAAGAGGGCAAGTGGCCTCTCTATGATGCCACCAGCACAAGCATGCCAGATATATCATGGTGCTAACTGTGTTGTATGATGTTGAGCTTCTCGACAACAGGGTGACACAGTGGCTCAGTGGTTAGCACTGCAGCCTCACAGCACCCAGGACCCAGGTTCGATTCCCACCTCAGGTGACTGTCTGTGTGGAGTTTGCACATTCTCCCCGTGTGTGCATGGGTTTCCTCCGCGTGCTCCGGTTTCCAGATGTGCAGGTCAGATAGATTGGCCATTGCTCATAGTGTTAGGTGCATTAGTCAGAGGAAAATTGGTCTCGGTGGGTTACTCTTCAAAGGGTCGGTGTGCACTTGTTGGGCCAAATAGCCTGTTTCCACACTGTAGGGAATCTAATCTAACTGGTGGCAGTGGCCAGAATCACTCTGAAGGAGCCCAGGGTACTCATTCAGGTGCCAGAAGGTCAGTCTGTCCTGACCCCTGCAACAACCTTTCTCTCGTTTTCCAACTTTCCTGATCCACCCCTACCTTGCTGGGAGACACATCCCCACAGGCAGAGGGTTCCTGCCCCATTGCTCCCACATTCTCCCCCATCCACCCTTCCCCCACAGACAGCAAATGTCTATTCACTTCCATTACAATTGAGGTCCTTCCTGCCGATGGTCAGCTTATTCAAATGGAATCAAAGTACACATGCCCAGCAACCCCACCTCAAATGAAATAGCGGGCCGTGCTATGCTCCCATGAGGATCCATAAACCAAATGACACCCAAATGAAGAAACTACTAACAAGATTTCAATTTTTGCATCTTTTACTTTAACCCCAATTAGAATCAAGGTAAATGAACACACATTTGTAGCCCAATAGATTCATTCTAAAGAGAATATCTTCTGTGATGTAAGATCACATGATAACAGACAGTATTGAGAAATGGGCCCAAGTGAAGCATTATGCTAAGCCTTGTCATGTATATAGTTAAAATTCGTTCAATAAACACAACAAATTTACCAACAGTCTCACCTTCCACTGTTTCTTTCGATCCCAACCAGGGACACAACCTAAACTAAATGAGGATAAGACAATTAACAAATCACTGCAATTTACATAAAATAGCAGATGTAATAAAGACTACCTCCTAATTTCATGCCCCTTGGCCTGAACCATACATTCCCCTACCATAAAATGGATGCATTTCCAACATGTACCAAAGGGCAATATCACATCATTGAATTCTACTTCAGATTTCTATCTGGAGAACCACTGTCTGGAGTCACGTTATAGTCGTCACAGAAAATGAACCACAAACATTGCCGAAAGCAGATGTTAGGGCAGAACAAATGGATAATAAGCACCCAAACCATACAAAGTAATATTTATCTCATTGCTATAATTGAAGTGGAAGATACTTATGAATACCAGTCAACGTTGAAGTATTTCAATGTAAAGGCTGTGTTCTTGGCCGCACCAACACTTCCGAATTCGCCAGTAAAGTGATCCAATTAATTTGCATTATCCCTTTTCTAAAATAACATTGTATAAAGTCAATGCAAAAACCACAAATGTGATTAACCCATTCTGCAAGACAGAGATTTGTACTTTCCTAACACCTTCCACAACCTCAGAATGTCCTAAACGTGCTTTATAGCTGATTAACTACTTTTGCAGCGTAGTCACAGTGCTAACAGACACAGTAGCAAGTTTCCAGAAAGATGATCACCTACTTTTTTAATGATCAGCTAATGGTGAAATATTGGCCAAGACATCGAAGAGGAGTTAACTAATCATTTCTGTAACTTTTCTTTTGCTTTCAGACGGGACCATGGTTCAACATAGCACCTGTAAGACAGCACTTATGGTACCTCCTCGGAACTGCTCAGGACTGTCAAATCTCTGGAGAGGGATTTTAACTCAAAACCTCCTCACTTGGAGACGAGAGTGCTACCCACTGAACAACATGTGACTGTCTTTGTCTGCCAATAAAGGGCAGCCATGGTGGAATGGTCTCATTGGACAAACAGTAACATACTGTCTGGATGTGGCCACTGCAATCTTTCTGTACATCATTAAGATCACTTTTCAAAGGCACAGTTAACCAGAGTCCTCATCATAATGATCAATAACATATTTTCCACCTCATGGGAATTCAAATGAATCATTTTAGGAAGATAATTTAGGCACATTTAAAATAAGACTTACTTGATAAATGAGTAACCTTTGAAACATTTTATTTTCCAGCAAAGTTCAGAACCCTACTGTGGAGAAGTCTTGGGTTATGTGCTAAAATATCCAAAAAGCCAGAGGAAGATGCAACAGACTGGAAAACAACTTCATCTGAAACATATTATATGATTAAATTAAAAAGCTTCACAAAGTGGTTAACTCACTTCATTTATAGATGAGAATCAAGATTGGGAACATATTTGTATGTGTTTTTTACTCAGTATCCAAACTCTCATCCACTTTTCCCAGTTTCTCTCCTCATTCTCCTTCCAAAATAAATAACGTCACATTTCTCTGTGTTAAATTAATCTTTCCAAAGGCAAGTCAGTTGGAAAACTCTGGTGGGAATGGTAAAATGGGATTCTCAACATTGAGAAGAAAAGGATTTTTTTCATGGTTTCATCTGTTTCCATGAGATTCTCACTGGGAAACAGTGAGGAGACTATTTGCAGTAACATCTCATTCCTCATCTCACCTCACCTATATGCAGTTTTCCATTAGCCCAAGCAGTGGAGAGAGAGTAGGTGGTGAGATCTCTGGACATGAGATTCTGAGTGGGTAACTGGTGAGTGACACTTGCTGGCATCTTCTGAAAGCTGCCACCTTGGTCAGGATTCTCCATCACCTCAGGCATTTACCACAAGGCAGTAACTGGCCACATCCTTTGTCCATGGAGGGTGCCATAGACAAAGCAGCAGCTTGACCACATTATCAGGGCGCATTTGAGACAGCAGTATAGACAGATAGCCAGGTACCTTGTCAACTTTTACAGCAATGTACTTTCAAGGGGAACACTGGCCACTTAGGGAACTGCACCTTCATCAGTGAGGAGAGATGATGAAGTATCCACATGAGTTAGTGTCAGTACGTGTGTGTGTGTGTGAGTGTTTGATTGAATGAGTGAGTGAGATTGTGAGTGTGAATGAAAGTGTATGTGTGAGTGAGTGAATGAGTGAGCGTGAGTGAGTGAGCCTGAGTGTGTGAGTATAAGTGAATGTCAGTGAGTGAGTGAAGGAGTGAGTCAGAGTGAATGTGACTGTGAGTGAATGTAAGTGTGAGTGAGAGCGTGAGGAAATCAGTAGTATGAGTGAGTGAGTGAGCGAGTGAGAATGAATAGGTGAGTATGTGAGTGATTGAGTGAGAGTATACGAGAGTGTGACTGAGTATAAGTGAATGTGTGAGAGGGTGAGTGAGTGAGTAAGTGTGTGTGAGTCAGAATGAGTAGGTGAATGTGAGTAAATGTGAGTATGAGTATGAATGAGAGCTAGGGTGAGTGAGTGAATCAGTGAGTAAGTGTGAGTGAGTGAGCATGAGTGTACGTGAGTGAGTGTGAGTGAATGTGGGTGTTTGAGTATGACTAAGTGTGAGTGATTAAGTTAGAGTGAGTGAATGAATGAGGTAGATGAGAGGCACTGAGTGAAGGAGGTAAAAACAATGACTGCAGATGCTGGAAACCAGATTCTGGATTAGTGGTGCTGGAAAAGCAGAGCAGTTCAAAACCTCACCCCAGTTTCAAACTTCCTGCTCAGCACTGTCCCCATGACTTGTCCTACCTGTCTATCTTCTTTTCCACCTATCCACTCCACCCTCCTCCCTGACCTATCACCTTCATCCCCTCCTCCACCCACCTATTGTACTCTATGCTATTTTCTCCCCACCCCCACCCTCCTCTCATTTATCTCTCCACCCTTCAGGCACTCTGCCTGTATTCCTGATGAAGGGCTTTTGCCCGAAACGTGGATTTTACTGGTCCTCGGATGCTGCCTGAACTGCTGTACTTTTCCAGCACCACCAATCCAGAAACTGAGTGAAGGAGCTATCACAATGTTGGGAGTGGTGAGCACGAGCCTGGGTGGTAGGGAGGCGCAATGACAAGGTTAGAGTGAGTATGACATTACAGAGCGAGGGCGTTGGCACTTACACAAAGACTGAAAGCTTTGAAGGCATTTTTGGAGAAGACCTGACTGCGGTCAGAAGCAAATAGTTTCTCACTGAGAAAAGAATATAGGACAGTTCAAGGAAAGTCCAGTTAACCTGGGGTAAAGGTTTAGATTGTGAAATTTCCAGAGCAGGTGTGTTTGGTTAGAAATTGGAGGCTTATAAAAGACTGAAAAGTCTAACCTTTCAGTTTTGTGAATAGTCAGATAAAAAGTCTTTACAGTTCAAGGACAGAACCTGAGAGAAGCATCTAATTCAAACCTAAAGGTTTCCTAAAGAAGGATAATTTATCTGGTTCTGAATCACTGGGAAGTGATAGCATTAGAGAATAGATAAGATTTGGTTTTTAAGACCTTTCAAACAGTGTTCTATATTTAGACGGCTTTTTCTTCTTTCCTGCCATAAAATTCCATTTCTTTTTCATTAAAGAAAATGTACAGCATTGCCTGCCTCTATTTCAGTGAATGACCACCATGTTAAATAATCTGGGAGTGTGTCATTATATTCCTGTAGTGTAGGAGGTTGAGGGTTGGCCTTATTAAGGTGAGGAGAGTGGATAAGGTGAATAGCATGGGTCTTTTCCCTAGGGTGGTGAAGAAGTTCAAAACTGCGGGGCATATTTTTAAGATGAGTGGAGGAAAGGTTTGAAAAGGTCATGAGGGGCAACCTTTTTACACAAAGTGGTTCTTGTGTGTGATGAACTGCCAGAGGAAGTGGTGGATGTTGGTATGGTTACAACATTTACAAGACACTTAGATAAGTAGATAAAAAGGAAAGGTCTGAAGGGATATGGGCCAAGTGCAGGCGGGTGGGACTAGTTTAGTTTGGGATTATGGTAGGCATGAACTGATTGGACTGAAGGGTCCCTGTTTCCATGCTGTACGACTCTATGACTCTGAAAGGAATCTGGTCTATCAGGACAGGTTCATTCAGGATAAAAATCGATGCAGTAGATGTTGTAAATCAGAATCAAAAATATAAATTGTTGGAAAAACTCTGCAGGTCTGGCAGCATCTGAGGAAAGGGAACTGAGGAAGGGTCACTCTGCCTGAAAACATTGACTCTGATTTCTCTCCACAGATGCTGCTAGACCTGCTGAGCTTTTCCAGCAATTTCTGTTTTTGTTTCAGGTTCATTCTGGGATCTGACTTGTCCAGTAGTAACATCAACTGGAATCATAACAACCTTCAACAATTTATATACACAAAGCCTGAACTCTCTCTGTTCCTGCATCTCCTGTGAAATTGAACCTTTTTTGTTTAAAATTGCCTTCCGTGCTCTTATCAAAATGTATCCTCTGTACTCAATTTCATCAGCCGTGTGTCTGTCCATTCCGCCAGCGTGTCTATAACCTCCCGAAGTCTATCTATAACCTTTTGAAGTCTATCAATGTTCTCTTCAAGATTTACAATATTTGCAAAGTTATATGTTATCCACAAATTTTCAAGTTATGCCCGGTGCATTCATATCTACAACAATAATGCAGATCAAGAAAATAAATGACGGGCCTTGGGAAAATTCACTGTATATCCTCCTCCAGTCTGAAAAACAATTATTCAACACTACTCTCTGATTCCTAACATCAACCAACTTCATTTTCACACTTTCACTGTCCCTTTTACTCCCTCAATTTAAACTTTTAAACTCAGTACATTGTAAATGCTTTTTGGCAGTTCATATAGAGTATATCAACCACATTACCTTCATCAGTTCTCTCTAGTTCCTCATGAAAAAACTCAATCAAATGGATCAAATTGGTTTAACAAATCCATGTTGTCCTTCCTTAAGTAATTCATACTCTACTGTTAATTTTGTCCTGGATTATCACTTGTAAAAACTTTCCCACCATCAAGGTTAAACTGACTGGCCTCTAGTTACTTGGATACACAGTTGTGTTTGAACAACAGTGTAGCATTTGCAATTTGCTAGTCTGGCACCAACTCTCTATCTAAGGAGGACTGGAAAATTATGGCCAGTACTAACATAATTTCCATCTTACGTTCCCTCAGATTCTTAGATGCAGCCTGTCCTGTCTGATTACTTATCAACATTCAGTACAATAACCTTTCTATTGTCTTTGCTTTATTAACTTTTAGCTTATCCAGCATCTTAACTACCTCTTTATTCACTACTACTTGGCATCAGCTCCTTCCCTAATAAAACAGATGCCAAGTATACACCTTAACCATGACCTCTGCCTCCCTTTCTTGGTCCCTAAACACTCCTCTCACCATCTTTTTGTTATTTAGAGAAGGTTTTTTGAATAACCTTTCCAACCTGTTCTCATATTGCCTCTTTTACTCCCACAATTCTCTGTTCTGACTGAACTTAATTCTCATTTGCACTGTTAACTTGAAATCCATCATGGACATCCTCTTTCAGCTTTATTTATTCTACATCTCAACATTATCTAGTGATCTCTGTCTTTGGCTACCTCTCCTCTCTCTCACATCAGAATGTACCCTGAATTCATTCAAAATAGCACCTCTTCAAAGGCAGCCATTGCCCTGTAACACTATTCCCTGCCAATGTCCTGCCCAACGCCAGGACATATTTCTCACCCACTGAAATTAGCCCTTCTCCAGGTATATTTTGTTTTACTCCAGATTACTCCTTGTCCATTCTTGTAGCTAATCGAACCCTTTGGACATTATCATCACAGACTCATAAATATTCCTCTGCTACTTCTATCTCACTCCCCAGAAGCAGGTCCAACAATGTCTCCTTCCTTGTTCGACCAGAAATGTACTGTAACACAATTAAAAGATGCTTCCATCTCTCTGTCCTTTGTACAATCACTATCCCTATTACAATGTCACCTCACATCTTAATGGTAGATCAAATACGCCATGAATCTCCTCGCTGATTTCATACAGAGTTATAATCAGTTAGAAGAGTGTTTGAGCTCAAGTGTCATCACCCTATCACCTCTTTAATAGAACACATTGATGGTCCATATTATCTTGTAATAGTATTGTTAATGTAAAAGGGATTCATGAAACCTAATCACTCCCCCTCTCAAGTCTGTCCTGCCATCTGTGGCTGATTTGTGAGTTAATACCATTACCTCAGCTCTGTGTTCCTTAGAATCATAGAATCCCTACAGTTTGGAAGCACATCATTTGACCCATTGAATCCATACTGTCCCTCCAAAGAACATCCCACCCACCCCCACCTTCCACCTCCCTACCTATCCCTGTAATTCTGCATTTCCTATGGCTAACCCAACTAACCTGCACATCCCTGAACACTATGGGTAATTTAACTTGGCCAATCCACCTAACCTGCACATCCTTGCACTGTGGGAGGAGACCAGAGCACCCAGAGGAAAGCAACACAGACACAGGGAGAATATGCATACTCCACACAGACCCATTGAATCCAAGGCTGGGATCAAACACGGGTTCCTGGCATTGTGAGGGAGCAGTGCAAGACATTGAACCATTGAGCTGCCCCGTAATATCCTTATCTCTCAAAAATGTATGTCTCCATTTTGATACTGCCAACTGATGCTCCAGCAGAACAATATTTTGTGAAGAGAGAGTTCCAGATTTCCATTACACTTTTTGCTTATCTCAATTGACATCAGTTGGACTCAGGTATGTATTAAGTCAGGCACATGACAACTCAGGCACATGTTAACATATGCAGTTGTTAATGTAGACATGTGCTAACTGAGCCACCCATTACTCACATATGTGTTAACAGATACGTGTTAACTCAACCATCCGTTAGGGATGGGCAATAAATGCTGGCCCAGCCAGCGATACACATCTCCCATGGATGAATACAGGGAAAAACAACTCTTCTCCTCTCTCGAACCCCAATTCATCCTAATACTGGAGTAAGGCTCTCTCACTCTTGTCAGTACAGTAACACTCCTTATTTAGACTTATACACTGCACTCTACTATTTACAGCTGTCTCATGTAGTGTCTAAGACAACTTTACACACATGTTTTCATCTCACCATGCTGACCTCTTCTGCTGATATCAGTGTAACATTATCAGTTGCATTTCCAACCTGGCCCTACTTGCCCTGGAACTAAATGGTTTGCTAATGGTACATTTCAAAGTTCATTTCAGACAGCTGTTAAGAGGTAGCCACATAACTGTAGTAAAGTGTCCAGCTAAGGATGGCACACTGCTTTCCCTGAAGCACATCAGTGAACCGGATGGGACTTTAAGATATTTGATGGTGGATCTTTATTGAGTTCAAATGTTCCCATTTGCCAAAGTGTAATTTGAACCCGTATCTCTGGAACATTGGCCTAGAGTTTTGAATTATTAATCTAGTAACATTACCACTATGGAATCCACCCTTTAAATTCTGCATAGGATTGTCCTGGAGTGTCTAACGATTACAAATTCATCTTACGCACACTGCTGAGAACAAAATCACAGAAGCATTAAAAATATATCTTGTGGGTTTTTTTTTAAAAATTCCCTTTGAACATTATTCATTGGAGGATTGTTGGGAAAAGAAATAAAAACGATGTGATTTGTTGGATTCAGCAGTTCATGTGATGAAATGCCAAGATTGTGTCCGTTCAGAGTTGGGAACCCTCAGTCAACAGTAACGTTGTCTCTCTCTCCACCTCCACTGGGAAAGCAGTAACTGAACTTTAATGAGTCACTGCTGATTTAAGAATTTGTTTTTTGAATAATGTTCACTATGTTATCCTTTCCAGCTGCATTTCTTAGAACTTTGCGGTCGGGTGTCTGTCAACTGTCAAACATACATTCCTCAACAGATAACTCTTCTTAACAATTCTAAGAGACATTTAATTAACTTTGGAATATGGTATATGGGGCATATGGTATCCATAGTCCTTACTGGACTACTATACTGTCATTATATGTGGGTGGAGAGGTATCAATGATACCCTCACTTTATCTACTCCAAGTAGAACTTAATTGATGCTTCTTGGCTGCCACTTGCTGGAAATTCCGAGTATTTGATTCCCTTCAGACTAGTGTCTGGTTTTCCATTTGGAAAAAAACCTTCTACTCCTGCTTCTACCTTCTTCAAAGCCAAATGTACAGTTTAATCCATCAGTGCCTTGTTTATTTGTTCGAGATGATGTTGCTGATGCGTTGTGTTCCGATAAGTAAATCCGAGGCCCCCAGCAAAACAGAGGTAATCAGGGTCCTGCAGTGATTTTGGGAAGTTCCGGCTCCTTTCATTCCCTGGGTTGGTACAGTTTATATCTATTGCTTGGCTCGCCCTGTGCCTGCCCAAACAATGATGATATTCAAAGCTATACGATCAGCCCCCCTCTCATAAATCCATTTCTGACTCGTTAAAATAGTTTTCTCTGTCCTCCCTGGAAATGAGTGTTTGTAGATAGATTGCAGGAAACTGTGAATTAGCAAATAAGCAAAACACTGGAAACTAAGGCAACATGAGTCAATTGCTCAGCACAATAGGGTCAATGAATATCACACTGTTTTAACAACTGAGTTTTATTCAAACACTGTTAATTGTAACAAATATTAAGATATTTGATGACATTATATAAAGGAAGAAAGAATATTTTACACCTATTTAGCACCATTTACAACCTCATGATATTACAAAGAACTTTGCAACAATGAAACACGTCTAGCATTTAATCACAGCTGCAATGTAAAACAACATGGCAGCCACCTCTATATGCACAGCAAGATCCCATATTACAAGGATGTTGCTGGTGCTTGAGCTATAGTGAAAGGCTGAATAGGCTGGGGCTGCTTTCCCTGGAGCATTGGAGCCTGAATGGTGACCTTATAAAGGTTTATAAAATCATGAGGGGCATGGATAAAGTGAATTACCAAGGTCTTTTTCCCAGGGTAGGGGAGTCCAACACGAGGGGGCATAGATTTAAGATGAGAGGAGAAAGATTTAAAAGGGACCTAAGGAGCAACATTTTCATGCAGGGGATGGTGTGTGTATGGGAACAAGTGGCCAGAGGAAGTCATGGAGGCAGGTACAATTAGAACATTGAAAAGGCATCTGCATGTACTGGAAGAATTCAGAGGGATATGGGCCAAATGCTGGCAAATAGGACTAGACTAATTGAGGATATCTGGTCAACATGGAGTTGGACCAAAGGGTCTGTTTCCATGCTGTATTATTTTACGAGTCTATGATTCTCCACGCCTAGCAGGAAATTGTACAACTCTATGACTCAAATAATGTGGCAACTCTGCTTTAGTGGGGGTTTGTTGCAGGGATTGGAGAACATAGTTTCCAGATCTGAAATCAATTGTGACTAATCACAAACTAGTTGTTGGCGAAGGTGTCTCTGGACCTTGAGGTGACAGATAAATAATGAAAAGTGTGCCTGCGTGTCAATGTTGCAGAAAGAATGTGTTAGAGTACACCACAAATCCCCTTCTTGTGACATGCTTCCTGGATTGTACTTTGACATATAGACAAAATCCCCATCACCCTACCAGACTATAGGGCTGCTCTCTCATGGAGCCTCTCATGGTGTTTTAATCTGATGAGGCGTTACCCTGCAACCTTCGGGCGCAGTGCCTGTGCCATTCTCTGTGCTGCGTCTGATGGCGGAGGGGGAATTAATCAAACAGGAAGATACGGGTGAAAATATCTCGCCACATTCCTGCTTTCACTCCAATTAACTCCAAGGGAGGCAAGACCTTCCGTACCCACCATCATGTAAGGCCCTTAATTGGCATTTACTGACATTCACATATGGCTGTGGCTGTTATCTCAGCAGCACATGAGGGTCTTCCACAAAAGGGAGTAAATGACAAATGTAAAACAGGCAGGGTATATCACAGTCAGGTGTATCACAGTCAGGGAATATCACAGTGTCAGGGTGTATCACAGTCAGAGTGTATCACAGTCAGGGTGTATCACAGTCACTGTGTATCACAGTCAGGGAATATCACAGTCAGGGTGTATTATATTCAGGGTATATCACAGTCAGTGTGTAACACAGTCAGGGTAAAACACAGTCCCGGTATATCACCGTCAGGGTATATCACAGTCAGAGTGTATCACAGTCAGAGTGTATCACAGTCAGGGTATATCACAGACAGGGTATATCACAGTCAGAGTATATCACAGTCAGGGTATATCACCGTCAGGGTATATCACCGTCAGGGTATATCACAATCAGGGTATATCACAGTCAGGGTATATCACCGTCAGGGTATATCACAATCAGGGTATATCACAGTCAGGGTATATCACAGACAGGGTATATCACAGTCAGAGTATATCACAGTCAGGGTGTATCACAGTCAGGATGTATCACGGTCAGGGTGTATCACAGTCAGGGTATATCACAGTCAGGGTATATCACAGTCAGGATATATCACAATCAGGGTGTATCACAGTCAGGGTATGACACAGTCAGGGTATATCACAGTCAGGCTGTATCACAGTCAGAGTATATTACAGTCAGGGTGTATCACAGTCAGGGTGTCTCACAGTCAGGGTGCATCACAGTCAGGGTATATCACAGTCAGGGTATATCACAGTCAGAGTATATCATACATAGGGTATATCACAGTCAGGGTGTGTCACAGTCAGCGAATATCACAGATGGGATATACAGTAGCGCCTCGACATACAAACGACCCCATTCACGAACAAATCGGTTTACGAACAGGATTGTACGTAAAACGTTGCTTCAAAATACGTACAAAATTCGAGGTATGAGCGACGGTACAAACGAAGGTACAAACGCAAAAAGCCCGTATGCGACCACGTGGGTTTCATTGTTCTGCTTTGCTACGTGCGCTTTGAACGCAAAAGCTCGCAGGCCCTGCATGATCTCATTCAGTTCATCTTTGGCGCGTGCACTGTGAACATCGTTCGTTGCTACGTCCAAGCATTCTTACACTTTTTTTTGGTTTTTGCATTAAATTAGCCCTCATTATGGCTCCCAAGCAAGTGAAAAGTGGTCATGATAGTGGTGCTAAGAAGCCTAAACGTATTACTGTGGAAACGAAGAAGGAAATAATAGCTAAAGTGCTGTACAATTATCAGTTTTATTTTAGTGATAGAGTATTTTTCTATAATTAAGGTTATTTTAAATTTCAGCGCCACAAATAAATAAAAATAACGTAAAAAAAGTATGTTTTCGGGGCTGGGGAACGGATCAATTGGAATTACATTAATTCAAATGGGAAAAATTGATTCAGTTCGCGAACTGAAAGGTTCCCCGGAACGGATTAAGTTTGTATGTCGAGGCGCTACTGTATTACACTCAGGATATATCTCAGTCTGGGTGTAATACAGTTAGGGCATATCACAGTCAGCACATATCACAGTCAGGGTGTATCAGAAGATGGATATATCACAGTCTTTCAAAGTCAGGGTGTATCATAGTCAGGGTATTTCACAGTCAGGGTGTATCACAGTCAGAGTGTAATATAGTCAGGGTAAAACACAGTCTCGGTATATCACCATCAGGGTATATCACAGTCAGGATATATCACAATCAGGGTGTATCACAGTCAGGGTGCATCATAGTCAGAGTATATCACAGTCAGGGTATATCACATTCAGAGTATATCACAGACAGCGTATATCACAGTCAGGGTGTATCAAAGTCGGTGTATCACGGTCAGGGTGTATCACAGTCAGGGTATATCACAGTCAGGGTATATCACAGTCAGGATATATCACAATCAGGGTGTATCACAATCAGGGTATGACACAGTCAGGGTATATCATAGACAGGCTGTATCACAGTCAGAGTATATTACAGTCAGGGTGTATCACAGTCAGAGTGTAATACAGACAGGGTAAAACACAGTCTCGGTATATCACCATCAGGGTTTATCACAGTCAGGGTATATCACAGTCAGAATATATCACAGTCAGAGTACATCACAGTCAGGGTGTATCACAGTCAGAGTGTATCACAGGCAGGATATATCACCGTCAGGGTATATCACAGTCAGGGTTTATCACATTTGAGGTGTATCACAGTCAGGGTGTATCACAGTCAGAGTTTATCACATTCAGGGTATATCACAGTCAGGGTATATCACAGTCAGAATGTATCACAGTCAGGGTATATCACAGTCAAGGTATATCACAGTCAGGATATATCACAGTCAGGGTATATCACAGTCTGGGTATATCACAGTAAGGGTGTATGTCAGTCAGAGTATATCACGTTCAGGGCATATCAGAGTCAGGGTATATCACAGTCAGAGTGTATCACAGTCAGTGTATATCACAATCAGGGTGTATCACAAAGCAGTGTATATCACAGTCAGGGTGTATCACAGGCAGTGTATATCACAATCAGGGAGTATCACAGCCAGTGTATATCACAATCTGGGTGTATCACAGTCAGAGTATATCACAGTCTGGGTGTATCACAGTCAGGGTGTATCACAGGCAGTGTATATCACAATCAGGGTGTATCACAAAGCAGTGTATATCACAGTTAGGGTGTATCACAGGCAGTGTATATCACAGTCAGGGTGTATCACTGGCAGTGTATATCACAATCAGGGTGTATCATAGGCAGTGTATATTACAGTCTGGGTGTATGATAATCAGGGTATATTACAGTCATGGTGTATCACAGTCAGGGTGTATCTCAGACAGAGTGTATCACAGTCAGGGTGTATCACAGTCAGGGTGTATCACAGGCAGTGTATATCACAATCAGGGTGTATCACAGGCAGTGTATATCACAATCTGAGTGTATCACAGTCAGGGTATATCGCAGTCAGGGTGTATCACAGTCAGGGTGTATCACAGGCAGTGTAATATCACAGTCTGGGTGTATCA
The DNA here is from genome assembly GCF_004010195.1 of Chiloscyllium plagiosum. Classification (NCBI taxonomy): domain Eukaryota; kingdom Metazoa; phylum Chordata; class Chondrichthyes; order Orectolobiformes; family Hemiscylliidae; genus Chiloscyllium; species Chiloscyllium plagiosum. The sequence goes on along the minus strand of NC_057716.1, from coordinate 27,541,348 downwards.
CAGGCAGTGTATATCACAGTCAGGGTGTATCACAGTCAGGCTGTATCACAGGCAGTGTATATCACAGTCAGGGTGTATCACAGGCAGTGTATATCACAATCAGGGTGTATCACAGGCAGTGTATATCACAGTCTGGGTGTATCACAGTCAGAGTATATCACAGTCTGGGTGTATCACAGTCAGGGTGTATCACACGCAGTGTATATCACAATCAGGGTGTATCACAAAGCAGTGTATATCACAGTCAGGGTGTATCACAGGCAGTGTATATCACAGTCAGGGTGTTTCACAGGCAGTGTATATCACAGTCTGGGTGTATGACAATCAGGGTATATCACAGTCAGGGGGTATCAGAGACAGGGTGTATCTCAGAGTGTATCACAGTCATGTTATATTGAAGTCAGGGTGTAACTCAGGTAAGGCATATCACAGGCAAGGTATATTACAATCAGGGTCATATAACAATTAGGGTATACCACAGTCATGGTTTATCACTGTCTGGGTGTTACATAGTCAGGGAATATCACGGTCAGGATATATCACAGTTAGGATATATCACAGTCAGGGTGTATTACAGTCAGAGTGCATCACAGTCAAGGTGTATCACAGTCATGGTATATCACAGGCAGGATATATCACCGTCAGGGTATATCACAGTCAGAGGGTTTCACAGTCAGGGTTTATCGCAGTCAGCATGTAACACAGTCAGGTATATCATAGTCAGGGTATATCACAATCAGGGAATATGACAGTCAGGGTGTATCACAATCAGGGTATATCACATTCAGAATATATCACAATCAGGGTATATCACAGTTAGGGAATACCACAGTCAAGTTTTATCACACTACTGGTGTAACACAGGCAGGATATATCACAGTCAGGGTATATCACAGTCAGGGTGTATCACAGTCATTTTATATCACAGTCAGGGTGCAACATAGTCAGGGTATATCACAGTCAGGGTATATCACAGTCAGGTTGTATGACAGTCAGGGTAGATCACAATTAGTGTACATCAAAGTCACAGTATATCACAGTCAGGGTGTAACATGATCATGGTTCATCACAGTCAGGTTATCTCACAGTCAGGGTATATCACAGTCACGGTATATCACAGCTAGGGTACATTACAGCCAGAGTGTATCACAGCCAGAGTGTAACACAGTCAGCTTATGTCACAGTTGGGGAGTATCACATGCAGGGTATATCACAGGCAGGGTACATCACAGTCAGGATATATCACAGTCAAGGTGTATCAGAGTCAGATATTTCACAGTCAAGTTACATCATAGTCAGGTACATCACAATAAGGGTATATCACAGTCAGGACATATTGCAATCAGAATGTATCACCATCAGAGTGTAACACTGGCAGGATACATCAAACTCAGGGTATATCACAGGCAAGCTGTATTACAGTCAGGGTATAATACAGCCATGGTATATCACAGTCAGGGTTTGTCAGAGTCAGGTATATCACAGTCAGGGTATATCACAGTCAGGATACATCACAATCAGGGTGTATCACAGTCAGGGTGTATCACAGTCAGAGTGTATCACAGTCAGGGTGTATCACAGTCTGAGTGTATCACAGTCAGGGTGTATCACAGTCAGGGTGTATCACAGTCACCAAATATCACTGTCACCAAATATCACAGTCAGCATATATCACAGTCAGGGAGAAACACAGGCAAGATACATCAAACGCAGGATATATCACAGGCAGGCGGTAACACAGTCAGGGTATATCACAGTCATGGTATACCACAGTCAGGGTATATCACAGTCATGGGAAACCACAGTCAGAGTATATCACGGTCAGGTGTATCACAGTCAGGGTATATCGCAGTCAGGGTATATCACAGTCAGGGTGTATCACAGTCAGGGTATATCACAGTCATGGTTTATCAGAGTCAGGTATATCACAGTCAGGGTATATCACAGTCAGGATACATCACAATCAGGGTGTATCACAGTCAGGGTGTATCACAGTCAGAGTGTATCACAGTCAGGGTGTATCACAGTCTGAGTGTATCACAGTCAGGGTGTATCACAGTCAGGGTGTATCACAGTCACCAAATATCACTGTCACCAAATATCACAGTCAGCATATATCACAGTCCGGGAGAAACACAGGCAGGATACATCAAACACAGGATATATCACAGGCAGGCGGTATCACAGTCAGGGTATATCACAATCATGATATACCACAGTCAGGGTATATCACAGTCATGGGAAACCACAGTCAGAGTATATCACGGTCAGGGTGTATCACAGTCAGGGTATATCGCAGTCAGGGTATATCACAGTCAGGGTGTATCACAGTCAGGGTATATCACAGTCAGGGTATATTGCATGCAGCATATTTCACAATCAGGGTATATCACAGTCAGGGAATACTACAGTCAAAGTTTATCACAGTCCTGGTGTAACACAGGCAGGATATATCACAGTCAGAGTATATCACAGTCAGGGTTTATCACAGTCATGATATACCACAGTCAGGGTATATCACAGTCATGGGAAACCACAGTCAGAGTATATCACGGTCAGGGTGTATCACAGTCAGGGTATATCGCAGTCAGGGTATATCACAGTCAGGGTGTATCACAGTCAGGGTATATCACAGTCAGGGTGTATCACAGTCAGGGTATATTGCATGCAGCATATTTCACAATCATGGTATATCACAGTCAGGGAATACTACAGTCAAAGTTTATCACAGTCCTGGTGTAACACAGGCAGGATATATCACAGTCAGAGTATATCACAGTCAGGGTTTATCACAGTCAAAGTTTATCTCAATCAAGGTGTATCACAGTCAGGGTATATCACAATCAGGGTATATCACAGTCAGGGAATACTACAGTCAAAGTTTATCACAGTCCTGGTGTAACACAGGCAGGATATATCACAGTCAGAGTATATCACAGTCAGGGTTTATCACAGTTAAAGTTTATCTCAATCAAGGTGTATCACAGTCAGGGTGTATCACAGTCAGTGTGTATCACAGTCAGGGAGAAATACAGGCAGGATACATCAAACTCAGGGTATATCACAGGCAGGCTGCATCACAATCAGGGTATAATCACGGTCATGGAATATCACAGTCAGGTTAAATCACAGTCAGTGTATATCACACCCAAGGTAGATCAAAAGCAGGGTATACCACAGTCAGGGTCTGTCACAGTCAGGGTGTATCACAGTAAGGGTGTATCATAGTCAGGGTATTTCACAGACAGGGTATATCACAGTCATGGTGAATCAAAGTCACGGTATATCACAGTCAAGGTATATAACAGTCAGGGTGTATCACAGTCAGAGTGTAACACAGGCAGCGTATGTCACAGTCAGGATATATCACACTCAGGGTAAATCACAGTTAGGGTGTATCACAGTCAGGGTAGATCACAGTCAAGGTGCATCCCAGTCAGGCTGTATTTTAGTTAGAGTGTATCACAGTCAGAGTATATCACTTGCAGCATATATCACAATCAGGATATATCATGGTCAGGATATATCACAGTCAGGTTAAATCACAGTCAGCGTATATCACACCCAGGGTAGATCACAATCAGGGTATATCACAGTCAGGGTCTATCACAGTCAGGGTATATCACAGTAAAGGGGCATGTCAGTCAGAGTGTATCACATTCAGGGTATATCACAGACATGGTATATCATATTCAGGGTATATCAGAGTCATGGTGTATCACAGTCAGGGTATATCACAGTAAGGGTATATCATTGTCAGTGGATATTACAGTCAGAGTATATCACAGTCAGGGTATGTAACAGCCAGGGTTGTTCACAGTCAGGGTATATCACAGACAGAGTGTGTCACAGTCAGGTTATATCACAGCCAGGGTACATCACAATTAGGATATATCATAGTCAGGATATATGACAATCAGGGTATATCACAGTCAGAGTATATCTCAGTCAGGGTACATCATAGTCAGGGTATATAAAAGCCATGGTGTATCACAGTTAGGGTATATCGCAGCCAGAGTATGTCACAGCCAGGGTGTAACACAGTCAGCTTATGTCACAGTTGGGGAGTATCACATGCAGGGTGTACCACAGTCAGGGTGTATCACAGTCATGGTATATCACACCAAGGTATATCACAGCCAGGATATATCAAAGTCAGGGTGTAACACAGGCAGAGTATATCACAGTCAAGGTGTAACACAGTCAGGGTATATCACTGTCCATGTATATCACAGTCAGGGTTTATCACAGTCATGGTATATCACAGTCAGAGTGTATCACAGTCATTGTATATCACAGTCAGGGTGTGTCACAGTCAGGGTATATCACAATTAGTGTATATCACAGTCAGGGTATATCATAGTCAGAGTGTAAAACAGGCAGGGCATATCACAAATAGGGCGTATCACAGTCAGGGTATATTGCAGGCAGGTTATCTCACAGTCAGGGTATGTCACAATTAGGCTTATCACAGGCAGTGTTTGTCACAGTCTGGGTGTATTACAGTCAGGGAGTATCACAGTGAGGGTATATCACAATTAGTGTATCTCAGAGTCAGAGTATATCACAGTCAGGGTATATCACAGTCAGGGTTTATCACATTCAGGGAATATCACAGTCATTATACATCACAGTCAGGGTATATCACAGTCAGCGTGTATCACATTCAGGGTATATCACAGTCATTACATATCACAGTCAGGGTATTTCACAGTCAAGGTGTGTCACAGTCTGGGTGTATCACAGTCAGGGTATATCACAATTAGTGTATATCATAGTCAGGGTATATCACAGTTAGGGTATATCTCAGTCGGGATGTGAAACAGTCAGGGTATATCACAGTCAAGGTATATCATAGTCAGGGTATATCACAGTCAGTGTATATCACTGCCAGGGGATAACACAATCAGGGTACATCACAGTCAAGGTATATCACAATCAGGGTATATCATAGTCAAGGTATATCACAGTCAGTGTATATCACTGTCAGGGTGTATCACAGGCAGCATTTGTCACAGTTAGGGTATATCACCACCAGGGGGTATCACAGTCAGGGTGTAACACAGTCAGGGTATATCACAATCAGCATATATCACAGTCAGGTTTTACCATCGGTAGGGTATAACATAGACAGGAATATCATAGGCACGTTATATCACAGTCAGGGTGAATCAGTCATGGTGCATCACAGTCTGGGTGTATCACAGTCAGGGTATATCACAGTCAGGGTATATCATGGTCAGGGTATATCATAGTCAGGGTGTGTCAGAGTCAAGGTATATCACAGTCAGGGTGTAACGCAGGCAGGGTTTTTTACACATGGGTCATACAACAGACAAAATGTCTAACAGGGCAGAGCAAAGCATAGGTAGGTTTGACAAAAGTCTAGCTGTATAACGGTCAGTGTGTATAACAGGCAGAGTGTATCATGGGCTGTCTGTATCACAGGCAGATTGTGCTGTCAGCAGGATGTATAAGAAGCAAGGAATGCTACAGTCAGGGTGTATCACAGGTAGGATGTATGACAGGTGGTATATATAACAGGTAAGTTGTACAATAGGCAGAGAGTATCCCAGGGAATATGTTTAGTACACAGGTATATCAGCTTGATCTGTCACAGCAGGGTTTATAATAGTCAGAATGTATACCAGGAGAAAGTGAGGACTGCAGATGCTGGAGATCAGAGCTTAAAAATGTGTTGCTGGAAAAGCGCAGCAGGTCAGGCAGCATCCAAGGAGAAGGAGAATCGATGTTTCGGGCGCCCGAAACGTTGATTCTCCTTCTCCTTTGATGCTGCCTGACTTGCTGCGCTTTTCCAGCAACACATTTTTAAGGATGTATACCAGACAGGGTGTATAACAGGCACGGTGTGTAACTGACAGAGTGTATAGGAGGTACAGTATGTAGCTGACAGAGTGTATTACTGATAGAGTGTACAACAGACCGTGATTTGTGTAAGAGTCAGGGTTTAAAACAGGTAAGGTGATTACCAAACAGGTTGGATAAATGGCACTGTATTTAGCTACGGGTTGTATGACATTAAGATTGCTTTCTTTTTATTCGGTCAGATCTGGGCTTTGTTGCATTTATTGCTCGTCCCTAGTTGCCCTTGAGAAGATGGTGGTAAGCTGCCTTCTTGATCCCCTGCAGTCCATGTGCTGTAGGTTGACCCACAATGCCATTGGGAGCAAATTCCAGGATTCACTGAAGGAATGGAGATATAATTCCAAGTCAGGATGGTGATTCTGACAAATTGACTGAGTGGGCAGATGCATGGCAGATGCAACATAATGCAGTTACCTGTGAGGTTATCCCAGTTTGGTAACAAAAACAGGATAGCTGATTACTATCTGAATGGCACTCGATTGGGAAAGGGGAAGTGCATTGAGATTTTGTATACTAGTCACTGAAAGCATGAAGGGGCAGCAGGCAGTGAAGAAGGTAAATGCTATGTATACCTTCATAGTGAGAGGATTTGAGGGCAACACAAGGGATGTCTTGCTGCAATAGTACAGGGCCTTGGTGAGACCACACCGGGAGTATTGTGTGCAATTTCCATCTCCTTATCTGAGGAAGGATGTTCAGGCAACGGAGGGAGTGCAGTGTAGATTTACCAGTCTGATTCCTGGGATGGCAGGACCGATGTATGAGCAGAGGTTGAATCCATAAGGACTGCATTCACTGGGGTTTCAGAGAGAGGAGAAACCTCTAATATTCTAACAGGACTTCAACAGGGTAAAGGCAGGAATGATGTTCCCCATAACTGGGCAAGTTCAGAATCAGGGGTCTCAGTTCAAAGATAGTGGGTTGGTCACTGAGGACTGAGATGAGAGGAATTTCATTACCCAGAGAGTGGTGAGCCTGTGGAATTCTCTAGCACAGAGAGTGCTAAGGCCAAAATTCTGTACGTTTTCAAGGAGGAATTTTTATGCTACAGTTCTTACAGCTAAAGGGATCAAATAGTGTGGGAGGAAAACTAGAACAGGGGCCTGAATTTGATGATCAGCCATGATTATGTTGAATAGTGCCACAGAGTCAAAAGGTTGAATGGCCTATGCCTGCTCCTATGGTTCTATTTGATGAGCTTGGAGGGGAACTTGCAGGGAGTGGGTGTTCCCAGGTATCTGCTGCTACTGTCCTTCTAGATGGTAGTGGTCATGCATTTGGATGTGGGACAAGGTGTATAATAGGGTAATGAATAAAGGGAAAGGTTAATATAATGGGGTGTACACAATGGTCGAAGGTGATTGCTTTCAGAAGGTGAAAGGGGCACACTGAAGCCCCCAATTTTCCTCCCTTCCTCCCTGGAAGCAGTGTGCTTCAATTTTGATGATTCTGAAGTTGGTTCTTGAATCCTCATTTGTGTATCATCAGGTGTCACAAAGTCACTGTCAGCAAACTCATGAATCTTTACACCAGGAGCAAAACATATTGAGACACAAAGTTTCCACCTTCCATGGTCAAAATTCCATCAACATACAATTGAGGCAGCTAGGGAGTCCCTTGTGCATAATCAGTTTTGTGAATTTTCCTTTAATCCCTGAAGTTCCTGAGACAAGCTTGCTGTTCTGAGGCCTTGCTATCCTTGCTGTTAGTTCTGGCAGTATCAGATACAACATTTAGAAGGGATATGGTCTAGGTAGATTAATTGTATTGTAAGAAGCTGTTAGAATCTTTCAAGAGCTTGGCCCAATTGTAGCTTCAAAAGTCAGGTGACCTCTGGCAACCATCTTAAGGATAAGCAGTGTTTTTTTTAAACAGGTATTAAAAGTAATGTGCCCTGCCTGCCTGGCCTGGAAAAACATTAAATTAATGGAGGGTGTAAACAGGCCTAGTTTATTACTGCAACTGGTAGGTGCAAACTAAGTGATGGACAGGATATATAAGCGTTGGCTGATCCATCACCACTGGTGATGTGAAGTGGCATGATTTTCAACTATTTAATTTAATCTGATTTATTATTGTCACGTTACAAGGCACAGTGAAATGTTTTGTTTTGTGTGTAGTACAGACAGATCATAGCATATAAAGTGCATTAATATAAGAGAACAGTGAAAAATACAATGTTACTGCTGCAGCGAAGGTGCACAAAGAGTGAGATCAACATTAAATTTGAAAATTGAGAGGTCCATTCAGAAGGAGAAAGTGAGGTCTGCAGATGCTGGAGATCAGAGCTGGAAATGTGTTGCTGGAAAAGCGCAGCAGGTCAGGCAGCATCCAGGGAACAGGAGAATCGACATTTCAGGCATAAGCCCTTCTTCAGGTCCATTCAGAAGTCTGATAACAGCCGAGAAGAAGCTGTTCTTGAATCTGTTGGTATGTGTATTTACATTTTTTAATCTTCTGCCCAATGGAAGAGATTGGAAGAGACTATAACCATGGTGCGAGGGGTCCCAAGGCAACAAGAAGTAAGGATGGAGTCAATGGCTGGAAGGTTGGCTTGTGTGATAGACTGGGATGTGTTCACAACTCTCTATAGTTTCTTATAGTCCTGGGCAGACCAGTTGCCATACGAAAGCTGTGATTCATCCGGATAGAATGCTTTCTATGGTGCATCTATAAAAATTGGTAAGAGTCTTTATGGACATATTGAATTTCCTTAGCTTTCTGCGGAAGTAGAGGCATTGTTGTATTTTCTTGACCATCACATCAACGTGGGTGGACCAGGACAGTTGTCGGTGACCATTACTCCAAAGAACCTGATGGTGCTGACCATCTCCACTTCAGTTCTTTGATATAGATAGGGGCACGCCCTTCTCCTTGCTTCAACTATGACAATGTGCTACTTAAGTTAGTTCCTGTGATATGCAAATGAAATGTTGGTCATGTGGAACTGACACGTTCACTTTAACACTGCACTTGGTAGCTACATATGTTCATTCCAATCGCCGGCAGTTGTGCTTCTGGGCTCAAGCTGAGCAATTTAGATGTGCTCTGGTATGTTATTGTGTGCGCGTTCCTAATAAGAGGAGACCTTTACAACATTGAGTCATGTGCATGATATGGTGATAACATCATGAGCAAGTCCCTTGAAGGTATATTTCAATAGAGAGAACAAAATGTTGAGTTGATGATCAGCCACAATCATATCAAATGGGAGAGTGGTTTCATGGGCCAAATGGTTTTTTCCTGCCTTTATGTTCTATGTTTCTAAATCCCAGATCTGCTGTGAGACATAACACTGTAACTGGTGTTTCTCCCAACCCCATGGTGAAATTAGACACCACCCTACCCCACCCCATGTCTGCCCTCCCTGTTTCCTAATGGCAACACTGACTTTATTCATGTAAACAGAGCAACCCCTTCGATAAATGTAGCAGTGATAGGTACTCAACATAAACATGTTGAATGCTCATTCACTTCATCACACTGTACATTTATTCTTCTGGCAATGCAGCAAGTTCAGAACTGAATGTTCTAACTAATGCATCTGCCAGTCACTAAGAGCTATATGGTTCCAGCTTGCTCTTGCATTTCAACAAATATCCCTCAAATGTGTTGTGCATCCCATAATCTTAATAGAATGATGGATAACACAATTTTGCCAGATTTTCAATTTGCCTTTCAATGACTCAGATGTTAAGTTTTCTGCCCTGACTGTGCTAAGTGTTTGGTTTGTTCGCTTCTGTAAGATTTCCAGTTTACTGAGGAAACAATCTCTGAGGATGGGAACATAATTGGCCCATTGCCCTGCACATCTGTTTGGACAAGATAGTGAGTGGGTGATCTGCTTCTTCGCCCCTGCATATGACATTTGGAAAGCGTCCGCGAGGAACAGCCAAAGATCATTCCATCTTTTGTTTTCTTGCAGTATCGAGGCCTGACATCTGTAACTCCTCAAGCTGACCAAAACAGAATTTAAGGAACTTAGCCCAGGGAACACAGTGGGTGTAAATTTATGTCAAATTTATCAATGGACAACACATTAGAGTTAGACCATAAGACACTGGAGCAAAAGCAGGCCATTCAGTTCATCAAGTCTGCTCTGCAGTTAAATGCAGTCATGACTGATCCAATAATCATCAACACCACTTTCCTGCCTTATCCCCCATAACCCTTGATTTCCTTACGGATTAAAAATCTATCTCAGCCTTGAATATATCTCATGTCCCAATCTTCTGTAATGAAGAATTCTACAGATTCACTAGGCTCTGAGAGAAAAGTCATTTCTCCTCATTTCTGTACTAACTAGGCTACCTCTTCCTCTGAGTTGATGCCCTTGTTACTAATTTCTCCCACAGGAGGAAATAACCTCTCTGCATCTACCCTATCAGATTCCCTAAGAATCTTATATGCTTCAAAGGTCATCTCTTACTCTTCTGAACTTCAATGAGAACAGGCCCAATCTCCTCAACCTTTCCTTATAATACAATCACTCGATATCTGAGAGCCACGTTTGGACATTCCCTGAACTGGCTCCAACATCAGTATATACATTTCCTTAAATAAGCAAACCATAACTGCTCACAGTTTTCTACTTGTGGTCTACGTTAGCGAGACTTCCCTACCTTTACACTCCATTCCTTTTGAAACAAAGATCAACATCCACTTGCTTTCTCTATTATCTGCTGAATTTGTATGTTAACTTTGAATGATTTATGCATGAGAACTCTAATCCCTCTGTGCTACATCTTTATGGAACCTCTTCCTATTTCAATAATATTAAGCTCTTCTATTTTTCTTGCCAAAGCATGTAACTTCACATTTTCCCAAATTATATTCCACATGTCAAGTTCTTGCCCACCCACTTAACCTGTCTGCATCCCTCTGCAGACTTTTTGTGTCATCCTCAGTTCATGCCTTCCTGCCTATTTTTGTGTCATCTGCAAACTTGCCGATAATGCATTCACTTTCTTTATCAAAGTCATTATGATTTATTGCTGTTACAGCACTGATCCCTGTGGCACTCCATTCATTCCAGGTTTTCATCCTGAAAATGCCACTCCCTCTATCCCAATTTTCTGTCTTCTGTTAGTTTGAGAATCCTCAATCCATGCTAATATACTATTCTCAATATCCTAACCGTAATGGTTTTAGGAAGTGAGAGAGAAAGAGAACCTGCACAGTTACTTTGCTGTTTGAATTCATGTTTCGCTGGACATTGGAGTGCATCTGGGAAAATTAACAAACAGTGAAATTCACAACTGATCTTGGAGAAACTGTTGGGTGAAGTTCACAGCACAGAATCAGATAAGTTAATTGTTGTTTCAAGTGTGGCCTATAGAAAGTCTGCAGTGGTGAGTAGAGTGGGTTCTTTCTTGATTATATGTTTTTGGAGATATGTCTCTTGATTAAACTAAAAATATAAGCCATAACTAGTAATTTAACATGGGGCAGTGTTTGTAGAGGAATAAGATGGTGTTATTTTCTGGGTCTGTAGATTGTGAAGGAGCAAAAATGTCATTTAGTAGCGTGATATGTGCTTCTTGTCAGATGTGGGAGATTAAAGAGAGTTTAAGGGTTACTGCAGATTATATATACAATAAATGCTGTTGGTTGCAAATCTTATCAGGTCAAATGGATCGGTTGGAGAAACAGTTAGAAGCGATGAGGAATTTACAACAACAACAGTATGTAATGGATAGCAGTTATAGGAAGGGGGGAAAGTCTCAGATACAGTCACATAGATGGGTTAACTCCAGGAAAGGTAAGAGAGGTAGGCAGCTAGTGCAGGAGTCTTCTGTGGCTATGCCCATTTCAAACAAGTATGCTGTTTTGGAAAATGTAGGGGGTGATGGATTCTCTGGGGAACATAGCACGAACAGCCAAGTTTCTGGTATTGAGACTGGCTCTAATGCAATGAGGGGTACGTCGGCTTCCAAGAGATCCATTGTGTTAGGGGACTCTCTAGTCCAAGGTACAGACAGACATTTCTATGGCCAGCAGCAAAAAAGCAGAATGGTGTGTTGTTTCCCTGGTGCCAGGATCAAGGATGTCTCAGAGACGGTGCAGAATGTTCTCAAGGGGAAGAGGCGCCAGCAAGAGGTCATTGTCCACATTGGAACCAACGACATAGGAAGGGAAAAGGTTTAGATTCTGAAGGGAGATTACAGAGAGTTAGGCAGGAATTTAAAAAGGAGGTCTTCAAGAGGAGTAATATCTGGAATACTCCCAGTGCTACGAGCTAGTGAGGGCACGAAAAGGAGGATAGAGCAGATGAATGCATGGCTGAGGAGCTAGTGTATGGGAGAAGGATTCACATTGCACCTGAATTGGAAGGGGACTAATATACTGGCAGGGAAATTTGCTAGAGCTGCTCGGGAGGATGGGGGTGGGGGGTGGGGGGGGGAAGGGGGGGGGCAGCAGGGAGATAATGAGGAAAGAGATCGATCTGACACTGGTACAGTTGAGAACAGAAGTGTGTCAAACAGTCGGGGCAGGCAGGGACAAGGTAAGACTAATAAATTTATTTCAGTACAAGGGTCCTAACAGGAAGACAGATGAACACAGGGCAGGGTTAGGAACATGGGACTGGGATATCATAGCAATTACAGAAACCATGACTCAGGGATGGGCAGGACTGGCAACTTAAAGTTCTAGGATACAAATGCTACAGGAAGGATAGAAAGGGAGGCAAGGGAGGAGGGGAGATGGCATTTTTGTTCAGGAATAGCATTACAGCTGTGCTGAGGGAGGATATTCTCGGAAATATATCCAGGGAAGTTATTTGGGTGGAATTAAGAAATAAGAAAGGGATGATCACTTTATTGGGACTGTATTATAGACTCCCTAATATTCAGAGGGAAATTGAGAAACAAACTTGTAAGGAGATCTCAGCTATCTGTAAGAATAATAGGGTAGTTATGGTAGGGGATTTTAACTTTCCAAACATAGACTGGGACTGCCATAGTGTTATGGGTTTAGATGGAGAGGAATTTCTTAAGTGTGTACAAGACAATTTTCTGATTCAGTAT
>NC_057716.1:27527113-27528234 GCF_004010195.1 Chiloscyllium plagiosum | reverse complement strand
GAAAGGAAAGGCTGGTAGGTATAGGGAATGCTGGATGACTAAAGAAATTGAGGGTTTGGTTAAAAAAAAGAAAGTATATGTAAGGTATAGACAGGATAGATCGAGTGAATCCTTAGAAGAATATAAAGGAAGTAGGAGTATACTTAAGAGGGAAATCAGGAAGGCAAAAAGGGGACATGAGATAGCTTTGCAAATAGAATTGAGGAGAATCCAAAGAGATTTTACAAATACATAAAGGACAAAAGGGTAACTAGGGAGAGAATAGGGCCCCTCAAAGATCAGCAAGGCAGCCTTTGTGTGGAACCGCTGAAAATGGAGGAGTTACTAAATGAGTATTTTACATCAGTATTTACTGTGAAAAAGGCTATGGAAGATATAAACTGTAGGGAAATAGATGGTGACATCTTGCAAAATGTCCATATTACAGAGGAGGAAGTGCTGGATGTCTTGAAATGGGTAAAGATAGATAAATCCCCAGGACCTGATCAGGTGTACTCTAGAACTCTGTGGGAAGCCAGAGAAGTGATTGCTGGGCCTCTTGCTGAGATATTTGTATCATCAATAGTCACAGGTGAGGTGCCAGAAGACTGGAAGTTGGCTAACGTGGTGCCACTGTTTAAGAAGGGGTAAGGACAAACCAGGGAACTATAGACCAGTGAGCCTGACGCCGATGGTGGGCAAGTTGTTGGAGAGAATCCTGAGGGACAGGATGTACATGTATTTGGAAAGGCAAGGACTGATTAGGGATAGTCAACATGGCTTTGTGCGTGGGAAAGCACGTTTCACAAATTTGATTGAGTTTTTTGAGAAAGTAACAAAGAGGATTCATGAGGGCAGAGCATTCGACAAGGTTCCTCATGGGAGACTGATTAGCAAGGTTAGATCTCACGGAATACAGGGAGAACTAGCCATTTGGATACATAACTGGTGCAATGGTAGAAGACAGAGAGTGGTGGTGGAGGATTGTTTTTCAGACTGGAAGCCTGTGACCAGTGGAGTGCACAAGGATCGGTGCTGGGTCCTCTACATTTTGTCATTTACATAAATGATTTGGATGCGAGCATAAGAGGTACAGTTAGTAAGTTTGCAGATGACACCAAAATTGGAGGTGTAGTGGACAG
>NC_057716.1:27494615-27526951 GCF_004010195.1 Chiloscyllium plagiosum | reverse complement strand
GTTAGGCCACTGTTGGAATATTGCGTGCAATTCTGGTCTCCTTCCTATCGGAAAGATGTTGTGAAACTTGAGAGGGCTCAGAAAAGATTTACAAGGATGTTGTCAGGGTTGGAGGATTTGAGTTATAGGGAGAGGCTGAACAGGCTGGGGCTGTTTTCACTGGAGCATCAGAGATTGAGGGGTGACCTTTTAGAGGTTCACAAAATTATGAGGGGCATGGATAGGGTAAATAGGCAAAGTCTTTTCCCTGGGGTTGGGGAGTCCAGAACTAGAGGGCATAGGTTTAGGGTGAGAGGGGAAAGATATAAAAGAGACCTATAGGGCAACGTTTTCACACAGAGGGTGGTACGTGTATGGAATGAGCTGCCAGAGGAAGTGGTGGAGGCTGGTACAATTGCAACATTTAAAAGGTATTTGGATGGGTACATGAATAGGGAGGGTTTGGAGTGATATGGGCCGGGTGCTGGCAGGTGGGACTAGATTGGGTTGGGATATCTGGTCGGCATGGATGGGTTGGACCGAAGGGTCTGTTTCCATGCTGTACATCTCTATGACTCTATGACTCTATAAGTCAAATATGTGGTATCTTATCAAACACATTTGAGAGCTATAAACCAGTGAGCTTAATATCTGTGGTAGGTAAGTTACTTGAGAAGAATCTGAGGGATAAGATATACATGCAATTGTAAAGACATGGTTTGATTAAGAGTAGTCTACATGGCTTTGTGAGTGGGAGATCATGCCTCACAACGTTGTTAGAATTCTTAGATGAAGTGATCACGAAGTTGATGAGGACAGGATGGTTGACGTAGTTTATATAGATTTCAGTAAGGCCTTTGATAAGTTTCCACATTGTAGGCTGCTCTGGGAGTTAGATCGCATGGAATCCAGGGGAAGCTGGCAAATTGGATACAAAATTGATGGTAGGAAGCAGAGGGTAATGTGTTGGCTTGGACCCCATTTACCACCCCTTGAGAAAAAGAACCAGAAATGACATCACCATAGGAAATGACATCACCAACCCAAGGAAACCCAAACATATAAACAGAAAGCAGGAAACGCAAGCAGTGCTTTGTTCGGAGACTCATGGAAGATATTACTTAGTATGGTGACAAAAAGTCTAAATATCAACCTTCCAGCTCAGTGAGCAAACCTACACCCAGAGTTTGTTAACTATATCAATGATTTGGATGAGAATGTACAAGGCATGATTAGCAAGTTTTTAGATGACATTAAAATAGGTGGCATCATGGACATTGAGGAAGGTTGACAGAAATTGCAGCAAGACCTTGATCCGCTGGGGAAGTGGAACAGAGGGATCTTGAATTTCAGGTTCACATTTCTCTAAAAGTGGAGTCACAGGTAGACAGGGCAGTGCAGAAGGCTTTTGACACACTGCCCTTCTTGAGTCAGGGCATTGAGTATAGAAATTGGGATGTTATCTTGCAGTTAAACAGCACATTGATGAAGCACACCTGGAGTATTGTGTTCAATTTTGGTCACCTTGTTATACGAAGCATGTTATTAAACTGGAAAGAGTGCAAAGGAAATTTACAAGGATGTTGCCTGGACTCAATGGTCTGAGTTACAGGGAGAGATTGGACAAGCTAGGATTTTTTCATTCGAGAGTAGGAGACTGAGGGCGGACCTTATAGAGGTATGTAAGATCATGAGAGGCCTGGACAGGGTGAATGCACTCGTTTTGTTTCCAGGGTTGGGCAATCGAGGACCGGAGGGCATCAGTTTAAGGTTAGAGGGGAAGAATAAAAGGGAACCTGAGGGGCAATTGTTTTTGACACAGACAGTGGTATGCATATGGAATGAGCTGTCAGCAGAAATGTTTGAGGCGGGTGCATTAACAATATTTAAAAAGCATTTGGACAAGTATATAGATAGAAAAGGATTAGGAGGATATGGACCAAGTGCAGGGAACTGGGATTAGTATGGATGGACCTTTTGGTCTGCATCAACCAGTTTGGCCCAAAGGGCTGTCTCTGTGCTGTAGGATTCTATGACTCTATGATCTTAGGAAAATCCAAATATATTACATCTACTGGGTTCCCTGTTATCCACATTGCTTGCTACCTCTTCAGTTAAGTCTAATAAATTTGACAGTAATATTCTGGCCTTCACAAATGCAGGTTGACTTTACTTGATTATAATTTCTAATTGCACTGCTATTACATCTGTTGTAATAGAGATTAACATTAACATTTTCCAATGACAGATTTTATGTTCATTGGCCTACTGCCTGTTTTTGTTTCTTTCCCTTTTTGAACAACAGTGTTCAGGGCAATTTCCAAATTCTCTGAGATTTTTCCTGAATATAAGGATTCTTGAAAGATTATTATCAATGCATCCACTCTCGCTGTAGCTTTTTCCTCCTACGGTGCAGCCATTAGGTCCAGGGACACATCCTTCAGCCCCGTTCATTTCCTTAGTATTTTTTCCTGTAGCAATAGTTATTGGATGTATTTCCAGTCCCTAATTTGCCTGATTGTTTAGTATCTTTGAAATGTTTCTAACTTCTTCTACTGTAAAGATTGATGCAAAGTGTTTATTCAACTCCTCTGCCATTTCCTGCTTCCCCAATAATATTCCCCAGCATTAATCCCTAAGGATTATATACTTCATGAAGCTCTTGCTGTCCATTTTAATATTACTTGCTAGTTTACTCTCAAAGTTTATTTTCTTTAATATTTTTGGTCATCTTTTGTTGATTTTTAAAACTTTCCCAGATTGAATTTTACCATATTGTGTGTTTTTCTTTTTCAATTTGATGCTATCCGGAACTTTTTTGATTAGCCATGGTTGGTTTATCCCCTTCCTAGAATCCTTCTTCCTCTTTTTGTGAGTCATCTACTACTTTGTCAAACATCTGCCATTGTTCCTCATCCACTTTGCTGCTAACTTCCTTTCCCAGTCCACTCCAACTAACTCTGTCCTCATTCCTTTGTAATTAGCCTTATCTAACTTTAGTATAGATGTTTCCAAAACAAGTTTCTCACTCTCAAACTAAATGTTAAATTTTATACCGTTGTGCTCACTATTTCCTGGAGAAGTTTTACTCTGAGGTAATTTGTCAAACCTGCTTCATTACAGATCACTAGACCCAAAACAGCCTGATCCCTGGTTCAACCACAACAATTGCTCGAAAGAAAAGGTTCCAAATATGCTCTATGAATCCTTTATCATAAAAACCTTTGCCAGTTTGATTTTCTCAATCTACTTGAATATTTAAGTTACCCATGATTAATTTTTTTAACACATTCTCATTATCTCCTCATTTATTCCATGTCATCTGATCCAAGATAATTCCTTCCTGATAAAAGTTATTCCAAATCTCTCTAAGTAATTCCTGAAGAAGGGCTTATGCCCGAAACGTCGATTCTCCTGTTCCTTGGATGATGCCTGACCTGCTGCACTTTACCAGCAACACATTTTCAGCTCTGATCTCCAGCATCTGCAGTCCTCACTTTCTCCTGGAATATTTAATTGCCAGTTTTGATCTCCTTGTACCAATGTCTCCGTAATGGCTTTGAGATCTTACCCATTATCCTTGATTTGTCTCATTAATTCACTTATTTTGTTCATGAACATTATATGCATTAAGTAAAGCATCATTAGGTTCACCTGTATTTTTAACCATTTAATGAACCGCCAGAGGGCAATCTCGAGTCATTGTTTTGGGTCTAGAGTCATATGTTGGCTCAGACTGTGCAGTTGTCACAGGTTTCCTTCCCTGAAGGCCGTTAGTGATCCAAATGGCATTGTACAACAATGGACAGTCATTACAAAGTTGCCATTATATCAGCTTTTAATTCCACCTTTTTAGTGAGTACAAAGTTCATTGTCTGCTTTGGTGGGATTTGAACCCATGTTGCCAGAACATTAGCCTGGGCGTCTAGATTTCTGCTCTAGTAAGATTATTCTCACAGCCACAAATCCACCCCCTTGCATTCCTTCAATTCAGTTATGTTTTTCTAGCACAAAATAATCTTAATCATCACTGTTTTCCACATTATAACAGTGGTTACACACCAAAAGTAAATTGAGGCTATAAATCATGCTGCAAAGCCCTGAGGTAATGAAATGTTCTATATAAACGCCATTCTTTTTAAAGAATATTAATTGTTCTTTTGAAAAATGCCTATTTATTTGCAATCATTTGAATCTCTAAGGATTAACACAAAGTGAATGATATTAATTCAATTGTGCATCAATATCTTGATTTCATCTCCCCTCCTTAGCTTTTCCTGCATAAAGTGAGACAAAACAAGCTCTCACAATCAGCAATGCCCAAGATTATGTTCTAAGTAGCAATGCTCAAAATACACAAGGGCAGTGGAGAGTTTTGCCCACAAGACTCCCAAAATCACCTGGGTAACTTCAATCATGGGGGTGACCAATCAGGAATAAATTGCTCCACCACCACTACCCCGGGGGGCGGGGGGGTCCAAAACCCCCCCCCCCGGACATGGGAGAGACGGAATCTATGAGGTGTTGTTTATTGAATCACAGGCTGGTTCTCTGTCATACTTGCTGCAGATGGGATCACTCTTAGCCTATCAGCATCAAATGTGGGAGAGAAGCAGCCAACTGGTGGGCAGCACGGTGGCACAGTGGCACAGTGGTTAGCACTGCTGCCTCACAGCGCCGGAGACCCGGGTTCAATTCCCGCCTCAGGCGACTGACTGTGTGGAGTTTGCACGTTCTCCCCGTGTCTGCGTGGGTTTCCTCCGGGTGCTCCGGTTTCCTCCCACAGTCCATAGATGTACAGGTCAGATGAACTAGCCATGCTAAATTGCCCATAGTATTCAGGGATGTGTAGATTAGGTGCATTAGTCAGGGTAAATGTAGAATAGTCGGGGAATGGGTCTGGATGGGTTACTCTTCGGAGGGCCGAAGGGCCTGTTTCCATACTGTAGGGAATCTAATTTAAGCTAATCACCAGGACAATTTGGAAAATAAATAATTCAAGGTGAGAACAGCGTGAGAAAAAGATGTTGATCAGCTGGTAATTCGACTTTGATTCACAGAGGTGTTGTGATTGACATAAAGCTGCCAGGCTTTGTTTGAATTTTGAAACTGGCATCTTTATGTGGGGAATTCCATAAGGGTAATGCCACTGAACGTTAAGGGCAATGATTAGATTTTCTGTCATTGGAGATGGTCATTGCCTGGCATTTGTGACATGAATGTTACTTGTCATATATCAATCCAAGAATGAATGATATCCCAAGTCTTGTCACATGTGGACACGGCTTGCTCAACATCTGAGAAATTGTGAATGGTACTGAACATTGCAAAATCATCAGCGTATATTCTCACTTTTCCACATTGTTGTTAAGACGCCAGTGTTGTGGTTGCACCAGAACAGGTTATCAAGGAGCAGAAGACTTCAGAACAATTATCGGAATGTTGTCAGGACATATAGTCATTGCAACATACAGTGCCTTTAGCCATTCTTGATATCCTGTGGAGTGAACTGAATTGCTGATTTGGCATCCATCATCCTGGGGATTTCAGGTGGAGGCTAAAATCAGTGATCAGGTTAGTCAATGGTGATGTTACTGAGACACTCTTGGTGATGAACTTTGAAGTCCCCACCCAGAGTACGTTCTGTCCTCCTGCCACAGTGAGTGCACCCTCCCAAGTGCTGTTTTGAAGGGCAAGTTAGAATGTTATTTACTACTTTCTGCACAATTTGTTTTTCATGTCCAAGAGAGGTGTAAAGTCCAAGCAAGCATTACTTTGCTATGAATTCCATGAATGGTAATCTTTTAAAGTCTCATGTGTGGAGCTTTACCATATAGCTTCACAAACGATATCGACTTTGGTCCACTAGTTTTGTTATGGGACAGAATGGAGCAATTTGAACCTCACTAGCAGATTAGGAAGTTGGTGGGATTGGGGGAAGCATGGGTTTATCATGCCTTGGTTGATATCATTCTCAACTGGTGCAAATTGAGATCAATATTCGGCAGTTTCCTGAGGGTGGGTTATGTTAAACCTGTTTCAGTGCAATTGCTTCCAAAGCAAAGCAAATCTGACAATTTACATTTTATTCAACAGTTCAGATTCTCTGGAGTTGCTTTGATTTCTAAAACTGGCAACATTGAAGAAGCAACATCTCTGATTGGCAGTGGTAAGTAACAGTACAGCAAAATTAATCCAAACAAAATGACAGGTCTATTTTTAAGCATGCAATGATTTGAGTTACATTTTTCCTGTAAAAATGACCAACTGTCGCTCCTAATGATCAAAATTGGGCTGGACGCCACTAATTCTTCACTCTTGTAGATTCAAACACTCAGTTCCAGGACATTTATTACTGAAACATAGTGAGGTGCAATACAAAAGTACAAGATGTAGTTTGAAGCCAAAGATGAAGAAGATTTTGCCAAAATCATAAAAGATCTCAAAGAATGTATATGTTTTTAATCAACATTGAACAAAATATATATTATATTTTCAATGTTCTGAGCTGTAGTCCTCTGTTTTCTAGCGTTTATTTTGGCACATCAATTCCCACACCACTGCCAATTGAAATATAACCACTTCTCATGAAGCCTGAGTATTTTCAATGGCAAGAGAAGTTGGCTTTGGATTAACCAAGACAATAATCTTTTCCAGTACATTCAAATCTCTCTCAAGAATTTTGTCTCCAGCTTCTGTTCTAAACGTTACACTTTAACACACCTCTCACTCACAGAGGCAGCAGCACTCAGTGATTCTGAATTTTCTGAATAGGGAAAAAGTAATGAGTGTTCCTGCTTCTGTTCTATATCTACTAGTCTCTGTAGTTCAAGATATAATTGATGAAAAATGATCATATTAATAAAATCTGGATGCTGGTACAATAACAACATTTAAAAGGCATCTGAATGAGTACATGAATAGGAAGGGTTTGGAGGAATATAGGCCAAATGCCGGCAAATGGAACTAGATTAATTTAAGAAATCCAATCAGCATGGATGAGTTAGATGAGTATGAATTTATGACTCCTTTTATTGCTTCCATGATGGCAAAAGTGGAATCAGGTGGTGAAAAAGAGAAGGGGCTCTTCCATGTTGAGGCCACATCTGAGCAGATGTACTTCTTTCATTAGGAGAAAGTGAGTAGATATTCCAGGCTGCTTTTTCCCATGCAGGTATCAGCACAATAAGTATTTCAGATTCTTTTTGGTATCTCATCCCTCAATGTGGCTCTGAGGAGCTCAGTTGAAACCCTTCTGAATCAGGAGATCCCTGACATACTTGGAACCTCTCAGGCTCCTCATGTCTCGACTTGAGTTTGGCCACTTTCTCTTGCAGTAGGACACCTCCATACTCAGTAACATCTCCCTGCAATTCCAATTCCTCCTCCTTTCTCATCTCCTACTTCTGTTCTTTGTCCAATGAGCTCTCTCCTACCAGGCTCACTATTGCCAAGGTCCACACCTCCCCTTGAAGATTAGAAGGACACAAGAAACTAAAATGACTGAGACCATTGCAGGAGGTCACTGGCGGGGATTATCTATCTGATGCACTCACCAGAATTGAGTGTTCAGGAGCCTGATGACCTGCTCAGTGGGTTTCTTGTTGGACAGAACATTGGCATTGTCTAAATTGGCTCCGTGCTTCTGACTGAGGTTCACACGCAGAGTTAAGTCTTCAAATAATATCCTTTAGTCTCACCAAGCCATTTTGGAGATTGGAGTGAAAGACTGGGGTAACCTGGACTGAAGGAGAAAGTGAGGGCTGCAGATGCTGGAGATCAGAGCTGAAAAATATGTTGCTGGAAAAGCGCAGCAGGTCAGGCAGCATCCAAGGAGCAGGAGAATCGATGTTTTGGGCATAAGCCCTTCTTCAGGAATGAAGGCGTCAAGGCAGTTGTTGGGAAATACATGAGTGAAGGAAATTCTTATGGCCATGGATAATGAAAAAGTGGAAGCACTTCCTGTTTATGAATCTCGGTGGGCAGTTGCGAGGTGACTTAGTGACCACAGTGGTGCAACTGAAGAGACCCTATACCCGGGAGAGTCCAATGGAGGAAGTGGACCCAACGTCTTCAGTCTATGCAAGGTTGATGTAGTTATTTGGACCATAAAACCATAAGACATAGGAACAGAATTAAGTCATTCAGCCCATCGAGTCATTCAGTCATGGCTGATACATTTCTCAACCCCATTCTCCTGTCTTTTCCCCCTGACCTTTGAACCCCTTACAAACCAAGAACCCATCTATTTCTGTCTTAAATATACTCAATGACCTGGCCTGTACACCCTTCCATGGTATTGAGTTCCACAGATTCACCGCCATCTGGCTGAAGAAATTCCTCCTCATCTCAGTTCAAAAAGGTCATTCCTTCAGTTTGAGGCTGCCCCCTCAGGTCTTAGTCTCTCCTACCAGTGGAAATAGCTTCTCCACATTCACTCTATCCAGGCCTCTCAGTATCCTGTAATTTTCAATGGGACTCCCCTCATCCTTTGAGACTCCATTACAGAGTTCTCAACCGCTCCCCATATGATAAGCCCTTCAATTCTGAGATCATTTTTGCAGACCTCCTCTGGATTCCCTCCAACACCAGCATATCCTTTCTTAAATACATGGCCCAAAACTATTCACGGCTTTCCAAATGCAGTATTGAATTGTGCATTGTATCATACACGCATGAACCAACAAAATGAGTCTTGAGAAGGAAATAAAAGAATTCAACATCATAAAACCTTGATTTTGAATGTTTCTTCTGAAATCTTACTACTTCTTCCCAAGAACATCATAATGGCAACAAAGATGGAGAGCAATAAGAAACAAGCCTTCAGGTATGAAACTTTCAGTAGATAGTTGTCTGGAAATTTAGAGAAGAAGTTTAGGCCATGTTAGAGACACACAGGATTAGCAATAGGAAACAACACACACACACACTCTCTCTCACATACATACGCTCTCTCTCTCATACACACACACACTCTCTCACACACACACACTCTCTCTCTCACAAACACACACACACACACACGAATTCCATGTTCAGGAGCCTGAATGATATTGATACACTGGCAAAAGTACCTATGATTTTTCAAGGGCACTATGGCAATCACAGATGATGAAAGAAAAAATTATTATCTCACCACTATGAAGGTGAATAATTATCGTAGGATCATAGAGTTCCTACAGTGTGGCAGCAGGCTATTTGGACCATTGAGTGCACACGGACCCTCCAAAGAATATCCCATTCAGACCCAGACCATACCCTAACCCCATAACCATGTATTTCCCATGGCTAATCCACCTAGTCTGCACATCCCTGAACATTACAGGGCAATTTACCATGGCTAATCCACCTAACCTGCACATCTTTGGACAGTGGGAAGAAACCACTATGAAATACGGGGAAAACGTGCAAGCTCCACGCTGACAGTCGCCTGAGGCTGGAATTGAACCTGGGTTATTTTTGAAATACTTGAGAAAAATAAATACAGTTCAGCAAAATAATTCACTCACACCTTATTTCACACACATGACATCAAACAAGAAGCAAATGAGACAATTGATTAATATTGCATAATTAGCAACAAATGTGATGTTGAACATGTTAAATAGGAAGTCAAAACACAAATAAGAAAAGGTTGTCTTCTCTGACTAAAAATGCTGCAAAGCACTCAAGAAAGACAGAAGGCTGTCAGAGCTGATGGAGTTAGCAACATCACTAATAGTTTCAGAATCAAGAGCTACTGAAATTGAGACTGCTAAGAGTAACATGTTACGCCATGTTTATCTTCTGTGAACAATACTCATTTCGGGACAGCACAATGGCTCAGTGGTTAGCACTGCTGCCTCATAGGGTCAGGGACTCAGGCTCATTTCCAGCCTTGGGTGACTGTCTGTGTGGAGTTTGCACATTCTCCCTGTGTCTGCATGGATTTCCTTCGGATGCTCTGGTTTCCTCCCACTGTCCAAAGATGTGCAGGTTAGGTGGATTGGCCATGCTAAATTGCCCATAGTGTCCGGGGATGTGCAAACATGGTGATTAACCATGGGAATTGCAGGGTCTGGGTGGACTGCTCTTCTGAGGGGTTGGTGTGGACCCAATGGGCTGGATGGCCTGCATTCACACAGTAGGTATTCTATGATCACTCCCATGCCGGGAAACTATGTGCAAAACAACAAGAGCAGTCACATAAACAGAAGTATGACTTCTTCAAAGAATGTTTCACTATGGTGGTTCTCGCCCACACCAGACATAGTGCCTTGCTACTTGAAAACAGTGGAAAGTTTGCAAAAAATTCAAGTACTGTGCACGTGTTGGCAATTCCTCCGCAAAATCAACTATTAAGCCCAATACCAATAGATGTGCAGCACTGGAAAAGGGCATGTGATTGTGGCCAGAGTAGAGACAGATGACCCCTGAAAATAAGTTTTGTATTCTTTTTTGGACACAATACCCAACTACATGTGGCATTGATCATTGGCTGTTTAGACGTAGATGCTCTCACCGATCCAGGGGCATCTGTCAATGAGCGATAATATATTCAACTAACTTCAGACTTGCCCTATTCTCTGCAAACCAGGGAATACAGAAAAATTCCTTCCACCAGTGATAGACCATTGAAAATTCTCAGCGCTGCTGAAATGCCATTCTCATTCAAAGACATCAGAAGGAATGCTATATTTTAAACCATATTTAGAGAATGTCACACACTTATCAGTTCCAAAACAGTAACATAGTAATGTGTAATTTTGAACACAATTACAGTTATGTACACATACCAACAACATGCCACCAATCCTGTTTTGTCTTGGGAAACCTTGTGATTTGTGGTAGAGGATCGACATAAGAAATACTGTTCTTAGACAAAAGGAAGACTTATTATATGATATCAGTAAGTACAACTACATTTGGTCAGACATAATTACTTGAACCTTAGAAGCTGGAACAGTTACAATTACTCCCCTTGAAAGCTAGAGTGAACTCCTTGTCTCTATCCACAGGCTGGCTGTGACATCAGTAGATGGTGTCAGCCAATGAGACATGAGTATTAACCTCTTCAAAATCATCACCTCACACAACAATATGCAGGCACCAAATTAAGCAATAGAACATGATAATCACATGACACCAACAATCAACGATTTCGTGGAAAAAGCAACTGATGGTAAACATGGTGCCATACTTGACCTCAATGTAGGCTATCATCAAATTGAATTTCCAAAACAATTGAGGTTTCTTACAGTATTCTCTACTCACATTGAACTTTTCAATATGAGAGGCTCAATTTTAGAATCACTTCAGAAGTGGAGGTATTTCAGCATGTGCTTCTCTCTGCACTTTGAGGAGTTGTGAGCAAGCTGATTATCAGCAATGATATTCTCAACGCACTGAAAGTGAACTCAAGACATACCTATATGCCTAGTTACAAGATCTTAAAGAATGTAACTGTAGTGAGTTTAATGAGGTCAACCAGGTGGATCTCACAGAATATGAGTTCCTGACTGGGGCTGTAAACAGGAGTGTCAGGAGTTCTAAAACAGAAGTTACTGGAAAAGCTCAGCAGTTCTGGCAGCATCTGTGCAGAGAAATCAAAGTTAATGCTTCAGGTCCGGTAGCCTTTCGTCAGAACTTCCACCTGAGAGAGGAGCAGAACTTCTTTAAGGTAGGCATGCATAGAAGAGATGTGGCAGTGAGTTTCCAGACCTGAAACAGTTACTTTGATTTCTCTTCACAGGTGCTGCCAGACTTATTGAGCTTTTCCAGCAACTTTTGTTTTTGTTTCTGATTTACAGCATCTGCAGTTCTTTCAGTTTTTATTTAGTGTCAGGGGTCCTACTCTCTAAGAGCTGTCTCTGAGGGAGCTGGATCGGTGTCTAGGATCCAACCACACGTAAATAAAGGGTGACTTGGTGATGGGATACCAAGCTCTTTTTCAGTAACCTCATCTTCAACAAAGTCAAGAACATGTGCAATAAAAACACAATCGAATGATTTGGTCATGTGCTTCAGTGGTGAAGAAAGTCTTTAGATTTTAAACTCAACCATTGTAGCGTGCCCATTTAACATACACACCAGTAATGCCTTAAGCATAGACACTTCTGTTGAAATATCTCCTGGTTCTAATGTTCTTTAACTCTGGAGCCTTGTGAAACTATCTCTCTCCCACACTATTCAGCTTGGCCATTCCAGAAGTCCATCTTGGTGTTAGAAATGCTTCAATTAATGGTTTAAGAATATATCTAGAGGGCCTCCTCATCCTGCTCGGTGGCAACAGATCTTATTGAATTGTAGTTTGCTGCTGACACAGCTTTTGACTGAAGTAGAGGTAAGGCAGTGGTTGGAGTATAAAACATAGAACAGTACAGCATAGGAACAGGCACTTCATCCCACCATATCTAGCTCTTCTAAGCTAATCCCATTTTCCTGCAATATACTGTGGTCTGCATCCCTTTATTTCCTGGCTATTCAAGCATCTGTCTAAATGCCTCTTAAACATTGCTAACATATCTGCTTCTACCATCCACCCTGGTAGTGCATTCCAGACACCTACCACTCTCTGTGTAAAAGCTTTCCATGCCGTCTCCCTTAAACTATTCCCCTCTCATCTTAAACCTATGCCCTTAGTATTTGACATTTGCACCGTGGAAAAAAGGCTGATTATCCACCCCAACCACACTTCTCAGTATACCATATACTCCTATCAGGTCATCCTCAGCCTCTGATACTCTAGCAAAAACACTATGTGAAGTAGTGTTGGTCTCCTATTGAAAGGTCTTCCCCTCATGTCTCTGCACATAGCTTCCTCTCTGCCCTGCCATTGCTCCTCTTCCCTGCTGTGCTGCAGCCCAGGAGAATCTGCAAGTACTCTATCAGTAACAGGACTCCTTTTCAGAGATCTTCAAAACTGACTCAACACCTTGCAAATGCACAGCACCACTCCCATCTGACTCAAAGAACTTGTGTAAAATCGTCCAGCAAAACATGACACCACTTGTCTGTTAAATCAGCAACAGTAAAGAGACAAGAGAGTAGAGAGTAGAGAGGGTTCAGAAAAGCTTTACTATGATATTGTCAGGCATCAAGGGTTTGACTTATAAGGAGAGGCTGGATAGGCTGGGACTATGTTCACTGGAGAGTAGGAGGTTGAGGGGTAACATTTACAGGAGTTTATAAAATCATGTGGGGTATAGACAAGGTGAATAGCAAAGGTCTTTTCCCTAAGGCTGGGGATTTCAATGTTATGGGGTATATTTTTAAAGTGAGAGGAGAAAGATTTAAAAAGGACATAAGGGGCAATTTTTTTACACAGAGAATGGTTTGCATGTGGAATGAACTTCCAGATGAAGTGGTTGATGCGGGTAGAGTTACAACATTTAAAAGACGTTTGGGTAAGTGCATGAATAAGAAATGCTTGGAGGGATGTGGGCCGAATGTGAGCAGGTGGGACTAGTTTTGTTCTGGATTATGGTCAGGATGGACTGGTTGGACCGAAGGTCTGTTTCTGTGCTGTATGACTCTATGACAACACAAAGGAAAATTAAACTACCTCATCTGAGAGTCCCATAGCGGGCAGGGGGAGGGTGGGGATGGTTTCATTCATACAATAAAGTTTGCTTCTTTAAAAGAGGTGCTTTAACTGCATCAAAGACTTCAAAGTGGTAGGTCCAAAGCCAAATCAACATTAGGTGGTAATTAGTATGATGACCTAGCTCACTCTGAATTCTCTGGTGCCTACACAGTGCTATCCCCCCCTTCTTCAGATGAGAATCAGCATGAGTAGTGTCACCATTTGCAGGGACATGAATGCAGCCATTTTTATCTCCTCTGGGTTTGCTTAGCGCTGAAACTTGTGATACAATATAGTCGATCCTTCACTGCTATACTGGAGTTGTAGTGGCATGAGACTTGTGCTTCTGTACATTCTCATAAGCCTTAGACAGATCTTTGTCAAGCCCAGAAGTGGAACTTTTATGTTACTCAACAGATCTTTTGAATAGATTGTAATCATGCAGTTAAAACAAACGCTGGCATACTACAGGAATCTATTAAGTCAAGCAAGTTTATACAAGACTCAGTAATAACTTATCTGCACCACATTTTCCAGAAGTTATCCCCCACTGTCTGGATCATGTCAAGTGTACACAAAGGAATGTGTTCAAGTGTTTAGAATTTCTAATAAATAATAGTGCACCACTTTAATGATAATAAAATAAAGTCTCAAATTCAGTGAAACCACAGAACATGGCAGCAGATTTTAAAAACCAACTCTTTACAATGAATAAATTTACATATCATATACAAATGGTTCTACAAAATAAGCACAAGACTTTAACTGCTTTTTTTAACATGCGTTATTCCTACAAAGCACATATGCTGTTTCCCTTATGGGGTGCCCCTTTACTCTGAAGTGTGCTGTTGTTAACTCCAAGCCAACTGTACGGAGTTGTCTTTGCTTATTTTAAGCAAGAAATGGTTTTGCTTGACTCTATCTTTGCAGTGTCTCATGGTGTTGAATGTGAGCCCAGCAGGCTCCCAGGGGACTCCTGAAGAACTCTTCGACACATGATTGTTGACAAGCTCCTTTCATCTTCTTTATTTCGTATATGTAACAGGAAGGATATTAGTAAGCTGGAGAGGGTTCAGAAAAAAATTGACTAAGATATTGCCGGGAATGGAAGGCTTGGATATAAGGAGAGTCTGGATACACTGGGACGTTTTTGACTGGAGCGTAGGAGGTTGAGGGGTGACCTTATGGTGGTTTATAAAATCATAAGGGCCGTAGATAAGGTGAATGGCAGGTGTCTTTTCCTTAGGGTGGGAGACTTCAAGATAAGGAGACATATTTTCAAGGTGAGAGGAGAAAGATTTTAAAAAGTCATGAAGGACAACTATTTTACAAAATGAGTGGCTTGTGTGTGGAATGAACTTCAAGAGGAAGCAATGGATGCAGGCACAGTTACAATGTTTGAAAGATATTTGGATAAGTACATGAGTAAGAAATGTATGGAGGGATATGGGCCAAGCAGAGGTAGGTCAGACTAGTTTAGTTTGGGATTATGGTCAGCATGGACTGGTTGGACCGAAGGGTCTGTTTCATACTGTATGACTCTATGAACTCTATTATAAGCATTTTGTTCCATTGTTTTGAGTGGTGGCAATCCTAATATAGCTTGAATGTGCAATCCATTCATCATGATCAAGAGTCACTGGTCAGACATTGCCTGATTTGGAAGACACAGATGGACCAGTAAACATGACAACATAAGAAGTAAGCATGAATAGACCATATCCTTCTTGACAACAATGCTGTGAGGGGTGGTAATATTTAGGAGTTGTGAGACACTTGGAGCATGGGCAATGTCATTACCTTAGGTGACTTCAAACATAGAATCATTGGATCCCTACAGTATGGAAGCAAGCCATTTAGCCCATTGAGCCCATACCAAACTTCCGAAGAGGGTCCCACCCAAATCCAGCCCCCTACCCTATCCCTGTAACACTGCATTTCCCACCTACTCCACCTATCCCTGGACGCTGTGGGCAATTTAGTGTGGCCAATTCACCTAAAACGCATGTCTTTAGACTATTGTCTGGATAAGTTGAAACTTTATTGCTGGAACAGCACAGCAGGTCAGGCAGCATCCAGGGAACAGGAGATTCGTCGTTTCGGGCACAGGCCCTTCTTCAGGAATGAGCAGAGAGTGTTCAGCAGGAGAAGATAAAAGGTAGGGAGGAGGGACTGGGAGGAGGGGCGTTGGAAATGTGATAGGTGGAAAGAGGTCAAGGTGAAGATGATAGGTCGGAGTAGGGTGGAGGCGGAGAGGTCAAGAAGAAGACAGCAGGTCAGGAAGGCGGTGCCGGGCGGGAGGGATCCGGCTGAGACAAGGTGGGGGGAGGGGAGATGAAGAAACTGGTGAAGTCCAAGTTCATCCCCTGCGGTTGGAGGGCTCCCAGTCGGAAGATAAGACGCTCCTCCTCCGACCATCGCGTTGTTGTGGTTTGGCGGTGGATGAGTCCAATGACCTGCATATCCTCGGTGGAGTGGGAGGGGGAGTTGAAATGCTGTGCCACAGGTTGGTTGGGTTGGTTCGTCCGGGTGGCCCAGACGTGCTCTCTGAATCGCTCCGCAAGTAGGCGGCCTGTCTCCCCAATATAGAGGAGGCCACACCGGCTGCAGCGGATGCAGTAGATGATGTGGGTGGAGGTGCAGGTGAATCTGTGGCGGATATTGTCTGGATAAACCATTTGAGCACGAAAGATGTGGAGGATGAGTTTCTGGACTGAATTAGGAATGGTTTTCAAGAGCAGTAAGTTGAGGAACCAATAAGAGGACATCTATTTTTGCCCTAGTATTGTGTAATGAGAAACAGCCAATTAACAACGAAAAGTGAGGTAATTCATTCTGAAGCAAGGATGTGAAATTTGAATAAGGAAAGTTAAGAAAACATGAGGCACAAACATGAGGGAAAGTATGTTAAAAGGCACGACTGTATATAGATAATGGATAGTCTTTAAAGAACTATCACATGATTTACAGCAACTATACGTCTCCTGAAATGTATCACAAAACTCACAAGATTGACACTTAGCTCAGTTTTGGACCAATTCAGCCCTAGGTTTCAGATAATTATGTTTAATAAGTCACATTTTAAGAACAGCAACAGATAATGATCCAGACCATTGAAGGAATATGGTCTGGTTTAAGATTCATCATCAGGCAGAGAGTTCAATTTGGTTTGCATTGAGAATGCAAGCCAGGTTTTTGCTACCGGAATTTGACTGTACTTTGTTGGAATTGTGTAAGAGAAACCTGCTGCTACAAGCAGTAATCCAATACAAATCCAGGATTAATTTCACTGTGAACCAAACGGGACTATAAGGACTTACTGTTTCAAAACTTAATCTTGGGAAAAATAAGTGTAAGACTGAACTTTCTAACCTTTGAAATGCGACTGCGTTGGAATGAGTGGGTGTGATCATGAATGTGTTTGGATTTGTATAAAAATGTGAATTTTTCTTTTTAGAGCCTACAAAAAAATCATTAATCTATCTGCACTTATATCAGATCCGTGGTTTATCATAAATGATATGAATGTGAGGAATCTGTCCATATATAATGCTGCACGATTGATATGTCCACATGCGATACATCACAACACACATGAATGATGCATCATGAGCGATAATGCCATAATGTCACAAATATTGTTTCATGTGTGGCGTACTCCTGCTACATCACACAAGAACACATCTATCATGGGTATGTTATTCTTGATACATCATTTACTGTATACTAACCTACCTTCATTTTTATTCTTTCATGGGATGTGTGTGTCCACCTCCAGCATATTGCCCATCACTAGTTGCCCTTGAGAACATGGTGCTGAGCTGCCTTCTTGAACCACTGCAGTCAATTTTGGTGTAGGCAGATCCACAATGCTCTTAGAAAAGGAGTTCCAGGATTCTGACCCAGTGACACTAAAGGAACAATGATGTATTTCCAAGTCAGCATGGTAGTAGCTTGAAGGGGAACTTGAATGTGA
This sequence comes from Chiloscyllium plagiosum, assembly GCF_004010195.1. NCBI lineage: Eukaryota > Metazoa > Chordata > Chondrichthyes > Orectolobiformes > Hemiscylliidae > Chiloscyllium > Chiloscyllium plagiosum. The sequence continues at coordinate 27,509,432 of NC_057716.1, read as the reverse complement.
TGGTGTTCAAATGTATCTGCTGCCATTGTCCTTCTAGATGGAAGTGGTCATGGGTTTGGAAGATGCTCTCTACGCAGATTTGTTGAATTTCAGCAGTGCATCTTGCAAGTGGTACACTTTGCAGTTACTGAGCCTCAGTGGGGAAGCAGTGAATATTTGAGGATGTGATGTCAATAATGTGGGTTGCTTTGCCCTGAATGGTGTCAAGCTTCTTGAGTATTGTTAGAACTGCACTCATCCAGGCAAGTGGGGAATATTCCATCACATTCCTGACTTGTGCCTTGTCAATGGTGGATAGACTTTGGGGAGTCAGGAGGTGAGTTACACACCACAGTACACGTAGCCTCTGACCAGTTCTTGTAGTCACTGTATTTATATGGCTAGTCCAGTTCAGTTCTGGTCAATGGTAACCCCGAGGATGTTGATAGTAGGAGATTCGGTGATAGCTACGCCATTGTACAGATTATATCTTATTGGCAATGGCCATTGCCTGGTACTTACGTGGAACAAATTTTATCTATCACTTCTCAGCCCAAACCTGGATATTGTCCAGGTCTTGCTGTATTTGAACATGCACTGCTTCAGCGCCTGAGGAGTTGCAAATGATGCTGAACATTGTGCAATCATTGATGAACATTCCCACGTCTGACCTTATAATGGAGAGAAAGGGATTGATGAAGCATAGTTGGGCCTAAGATTCTACTCTGAAGAACTCCTGCAGCAATGCAGAATGTTGGCTGACCTCCAACTATCTTCCTGTGTGCCAGGTATGAATCTAATCAATGAAGGGGTTTCTGCCTGTTTCCCATTGATTACAGTTTTGTTAGGGCTCCTTTATGTCCTAATTTGGTAAAATGTCAAAAGCAGGAGAAAGTGAGGGCTGCAGATGCTGGAGATCAGAGCTGAAAATGTGTTGCTGGAAAAGCGCAGCAGGTCAGGCAGCATCCAAGGAGCTGGAGTTCAGTTCTTTTGTCCATGTTTGAGCAAAAGCTCGAATGAGGTCAAGAGCAGGGCGAGCCTGACGGAACCCAATCTGAGTGTCACTGAGCAGATTATTGCATGAGCAGGTGCTGTTTGGGAGCACTGTTGATGATACCCTCCAGAACTTTCCTGAGGACCAAGAGTAGACTGATGGGTAGCAATCAGCTGGTTGGATTTGCGGTGTGCTTTGTGTACAAGACATACCAAGGCAATCTTCCACATTGTCAGGTAGATGCCAGTGCTGTACCTGTACTGGAAGAGCATTGTCTGGGGTTTGGGGCACCAGTCTTCTGTACTATTGCCAGAATGTTGTCAGGGCCCATAGCCTTTGCAGTATCCAGTGTTTCCAGCCATTTCTCGATATCACGTGGAATCAAATTAGCATCATTGATACTGAGAACCACTGGAGGAGGCCGAGATGGATCATCCACTTAACACTTCCGGCTGAAGGTTGTTGCAAATGCTTCAGTCTTGTATTCTGTGCTGCTCCTGGCATGTATCCTGCTATCTTCATTGAGTTAAGTATGAGCCGGAATCTACACGAGCGGGAAAAATTTGGGGAAAACTCAGTGGAAAATAACGATTTTCTGAGTCACATTGAGGAGGCTAGTTCCTGGGTGTAATTCTGGCACCCGATACAAGCTTAGAGGTGAATTGCCAGTGACTTAACGAGTGGCTGATACTGAAGCAAATGATACCTAAATTGAAGATGCTAATCAGGACTCTGATGCTAAATTCTACAAAGACGAAGCGAACTACATAATGCCATACTTTTCCGATGTCTCCCATGGACTAGCCATCCGGTGAACATTTTTGCTTTATTTCCGTAGCTTTTTATGGAGGAGCAGGAGTGTTCATCCTGGCTGTCCAGAAACTGGCTGGAGGAGGGGGGACGAAATGTCAGCCTCGACATGTTTCCCCACTCTTCTCTCCCACTCCTACACCCCGTCACCCGCCCCCCAAACAAACCAAGGTTTGTATGAGACAGCTTCATGACTGATGGGTAGGATGTCTCCAGATCTTTGACATGATGGAAGTCTTTGACTCAGTTGTCTACGCTCTTACTTCTGAGTTGAAAGCTTGTTGATTTAAGATACCCCGCCCCTCCCGGCCTTGAGCATACAGTACTGGCTAACACGGCATTGCCACACTGAAGGAGTGCTGTACTATTCAAGGTGCTGTCTCTTTGTATAAAGCTGGAATCCAGTCTGCTCTTTCAGGTGAATGACCAGGCCAATATTTATCCCTCAATCCCAAGCAGATGAACCAGTCATAGTATCATTGTGGGAATTAGCTTGTAGTTTAATGGGCCGTGGTGCTTTCACATTACAACATTTCAAAGTGAATTCAGTTATCTAACTGAGGCAGCTTGAGGTCTGAAAGGCATTGCACATATGAAAATTCTTCTTTTGCTTTAAATTAGGCTTGAGTCCCATTTTGAGTGGAACTGATGTCTCCAATGTCAACTATCTCCTACTTTATTCAGCTCACATCAGCATCCAACCCAAAATCAATTTCTTGCCCTAGAATTTCAGACAGATGCATTCAAGATTAACTGGTAGCAATTCTGCACTGTTCACTGTGACTTGTGGTGGGAGCAATAAATTCAAAGTCTTGGAGGAAAAATCCCACAATTACCTGAAGACAATTGAGCTTTACTTCAGCAAATATTTATTAAACCGTCCCAGCTCCACTGTAGGTGGTTCTATCACCCAGTTACTCCATTCTGGGAATGTTCTTGGCAATTAAATATCTGAAGCTAATTGTTAAATTGAATCCTGCTCAACGTTTTGGCCAAAGGTATGGAATATTCCAAATCAGAGTAGCTCTTGAGGCCCTGCACTGTGGTTAAAGGTGAATCTGTTCCAATACCATTAGCATCAGTCAATGTACTTATTCTACCCACTTGGAGCGACAGTGTTAAGTTGACTTGGCCATTGAAATGATTGGGATGATCTTGTTGCAATTTTATGAGGTGCCCATAAGACTACTGATAGTTTTAAAATGTAAACAGTGTGACTGGAGGACCTGAACACTTGAGAAGACCATAAATGGAAGCACTAAACTCTAAGGACTTAAAGCTCTAAGGAAAATAATACCAGTTTCTTCACTTCCTTCAGTCACTGCAGCAGCCCCCTAGCTAACGAAGGGAATCACATCGTGCAATAAAAGAGAGCTAGCAGCCCTTGGATGTCTACAGCCAATGACAAACTAGCTCTGGTTTTCCAGGCACATCATAAATGATATGTCCATGGGTGACATGTACACAAATGTTGAACACTATGTGATGCACCATGAATGATCCATTCATGAATGATGTATCATTAATGTTTTGTCCATGACTCATGTGCTATGAGTCATGTTCCCATGAAGAGTGAAACTTCAGTCCACTCCATAAGCTTGATACCATCAGGGACAAAGCAGATCATTGCTTCTTAACCTTTCACATATAGACAACGTGGTTAAAAAAGCATTTAGCATGCTTGCCTTCATAGCGCAGATCTTTGAGTTTTGGAGTTGGGACATCCTGTTAAGGTTGTACAGGATGTTGGTGAGGCCTCTTCTGGAGTACTGTCTCCAGTTCTGGTCGCCCTGTTATAGGAAAGATATTATCAAGGTAGAGAGGGTTCAGAAGAGATTTACCAGGATGTTGCCAGGTATGGAAGATTTGAGTAATAGAGAAAGGCTGGTTAAGCTGAGACCTTTTCACTTGAGTGTAGGAGGTTTAGAGATGACCTGATTGAAGTTTATAATACCATGAGGGGCACAGATTGGGTCAATGGTAGGTGTCTTTTCCCAAGGTTGGGGGATTTCAAGATGAGAGAACATTTTTTAAGGTGAGAGGAGAGAGATGAAAGAGACATGGGGGCAATTTTTTTACACAAAGGATGTTTCGCATGTGGAATAAACATTCAGAGGAAGTGCTGGATGCAGGAACTAGATACTCTACGGTGTTTAAAAGGCATTTAGAAAAATAAATAAATAGGAAAGGCTTGGAGCGATATGGACCTGAAGCAGGCAGGTGGGACTTGTTTAGTTCGAGATTATGTTCAGCATGGACTGGTTTATTTCCATGCTCTATGACTCTATGACTTTCCTTGCCTCTACCAGAGGTGCTTAGTCACAACTTCAAAATACACTGCGAGCAACTCCCCTAGGCATCTCCAATAGCATTTTCCCAAACTAGGATCTCTCGCATCTAAAAGAATAAAAGACACATGGAACATCATCACCTGCAAAGTCCCCTCCAAATCATCTAACATATTGTCTTAGAAGTATATTACTGTGCATTCACTGTCACAGATCAAAACTCTGAATCCCTCAGTAACAATACTTTGGGTTTACTGCAGCAGTAAAAAGGTGGCTCAGTCACACCCTTCCAAGGATAATTGAGGGTAGCCAACATATGCTGGCATTGCCAATGACACCGACATCCCAAATGAATGAATTAAATAAGAACTGTTCATGATGCACCATGTTTGGGCACATCCTATCACCATCTCAAGCGTTGATTCCCTTCACTATAGACACACAGTGGCAACAGTGTGTACCATCTACTGAATATGGTGCAGCAATTCTCCATGGTTCCTTGCACTGAATCTTCCAAATCATCAGCAAGTAAAATTTGTGCATTGTAAAATGATGGAAGAGTTTTGGGATTCAGGAGCTGAGTTATTCACAGTAGTGTATCTAGTTTCTGACCTACATTTGTAGGCACATTATTTATGTGTTGGCCCAGATTTCTGTTCAATGTTCACCCCAGAACATTGATGGTAGAAAACACAGCAATGGCGATGCTCATGAATGTCAAGGGAAGGTAGTTAATTTTTTTTTGTTGAAGAAACATTATTGAGTGGCAATGTGAATTCCTCTTGCAACAAATCAGTCCAAGTATAAATGTTATCCAGATTTTGCAATTTATGGCTGGGGTTTCTTTAGTATCTGAGAAGTTACTGGACATTGTGCAATCATCAGCAAACATACCATCATCTGACTTATTTAAAGAACACTTGCCTGGGGAACGCCCTCAGCAATGTCTTGAGGCCTAGATGATTGGCCACCAACAATCACAAACATCTTCCATTGTGCTGGGTATCATCCCAATCAGTGAAGAATTTTCCCTAATTCTCATCAGTCTACTCTCAATCATCAGTAAAATGATGGGCGGTGTCATCAACAGTGTTATCAGACAGATACTACTCAGCAATAACCTCCTCACTGATGCCCGTTTGGGTTTTTCCCAGGGTCATACCACTCCTGACCTCATCACAATCTTGTTTCAAACAGAAAAAAGAGCTGACGACCAGGGGTGTGGTAAAGTGGGCAGCTGTTGACATTCTGGCAGCATTTTACTGAGTGTGACATCAGGAAATCTAGCAAAACTGGAATCAATGGGAATCGGGAGTAAGTCACTGCTAGTTAGAGTCATACCTAACACATAGGAAGATGCTTTGAGGTCAGTCATCTGCAGAAGTTGCTCAGGGGAGTGATCTAGGCCCAACCATCTTCAGGTTCATCATGGATTTTCCCTTCATCAGAGGTCAGAACTGGGAATGTTATCTAATAACTGTACAATGTTCAGCACCATTCACAGCTCCTCAGATACTGAAGCAGTCCGTGTTCAAATGCAGCAAGACCTGGATAGTATCCAGGCTTTGGCTGACAGGTGGCAAGTGACATTCACTTCACACAAGTACCAGGCAATGACCATCTTCAACAAGAGAAAATGTTGGATGGGATGGACATGGAGACTTAGCTCCATGGAGAAAAGACAAAACATATAGTCCACATCTCAGTTAGTAGGTCTTAGAGTCATAGAGTTATATAGCACAGAAACAGACTCTTTGGTCCAACTTGTCCATGCTGACCAGATGTGTTAAATTTATCTAGTCCCATTTGGCCCATACCTCTCCAAACCCTTCATTTTCATATACACATCCAAATATCTTTTAAATGCTGCAACTGTACCAGCCTCTACCACTTCCTCTGGCAGCTTATTCCATACACACACAACCCTCTGCATGAAAAAGCTACCCCTTAGGTCCCTTTCAAATCTTTCTCCTCTTACCTAAAACCTTTGCTCTCTAGTTTTGGACTACCCTACCTTGGGAAAAAGATGCTGGCAATTCGTCCTACCCATGCCCCTCATGATTTTATAAATGTCAGCCTCCGATGCTCCAGGGAAAACAGCCTCAGCCTATTCAGCCTCTCCCTATAGCTCAAACTTTCCATCCCAGCAACATCTTTGCAAATCTTTTTCTGCACCCTTTCAAGTTTAACAATATCTTTCCTCTTTTGGAATGTCAAAGCACCAGTTTCTTGATATTTACTGCTAGTGGTTGCCGTGTTCCCGTTTGGAAGATGAGGTACTGTTCTTCCAGCTGGCACTAAGCCTCACTGGACACTGCAGTATGCCTAAGACAAAAAATGTTGGCCAGGAAACATGGTGGCATGTTGAAGTGTCAGGCAACTGGAACCTCGGGATCATTTTTATGGGCAGAACGTAGGTGTTCTGCACATCAGTCAGCCAGTCTGCATTTCATCTTCCCTGTGTGGAGAGGTCTGTGATCCATTAATTATTTTCTAACAAGATAGTCGTTAACAAAGCCAGTACTTCAAAGATGTCTGAACCATTAATGTCAGGAAGTCTTGTTTGCGGGAAGTAACTTTGAAGTAAACAGCTACAACTGTTTAAATGAACAGATTATCTTCAAAGGGTTTGACAATGGTGACATCATGAGGTCTTATCTATCGTATTTCACTATGCAGAAATTCATTCAAACGATATTTCAGGCACCTCCCAATTGGCTGTGCATCCTCTGCAAAGCCATCTTTTACAAGCAGATTTAGGGGAAAGCTTTTTAATTTTTAATCCTCTTTATTCACCTTCTGCCCTTGCTGTCCACACAACATTTCTTCCCCATGACTGTAGATGGCTTCTACTTTCCATAGGTTGGATACACATGCAATATGCATGTATTGAACGATACATGTAGAGATGTCAACCCTAGAGCTGTGATAGTCCATGTGTTAGCGATAAAAGCATGTGATATGGAAAAAGATAAATTATAAAATGAAAAGTGATTCAGTGTTGTCAAAGAGCTATACTTGATGAAAACCAGTGAAGCATTACCTGTAATATTTGCAAGGGGCATTTTCTGAAGCCATCCTTTGTGGTTGTGTCCTTCTCTCATGTAAACCTTTGGTGAGAAACTATTAGACATGTAGGTTGTGGTGAAAGCTTTGTGACCTAATGGTGTGTGAGTCTTGAAGCTGATTTTTAGGTTTGAAGTGTGAATCCTGGCTGACTTGTGAGGAATGGGTACCAGTGTCAGTGGTGGTTGTCAGTATTGCTACATTAGAAGCTGCAATGAAGTAACAGACATTAAGGCAAAGACGTTAAGGTGAGGGGCAGGATATTTAGAGGGGATGCAAGAATTTTCTCTTCACTCAGAGGCTGGGGGGAATCTGGAACATACTGTCTGTCAGGGTGGTAGAGGCAGAGACACTCAGAACATTGAATTGACCAGAATGTTCCCGGGCATGGACATTCGAGTTTTGAAAAAAGGTGCTTAGGCTGGGACATTTTTTCACTGGAGTGTCGGAAGTTGAGAGGTGACCTTATACAGGTTTATAAACTCATGAGGGGTACAGATAGGGTTCATGGTAGGTGTCTTTTCCCAAGGATGGGAGATTTCAAGACTAGAGGGCATATTTTTAAGGTGAGAGGAGGGAGATTTAAAAAAGAGAAGAAGGGTAAAGTTTTGACCGAAGATGGTTTGCGAGTAGAATGAACTTCCAGAGGAAGTGATGGATTCAGACATAGTTACAAGGTTTAAAAGGTTTAAAAGTATATGAATAAGAAATGGTCAGAGGGATATGGACCAGGAGCAGACAGATGGGACTATTTAGCGTGGCATTGTGTTCAGCATGGACTGGTTGGACCGAAGGGTCTGTTTCCGTGCTGTATGACTCTATGACTCTATAAGTATTTCAACGTGCACTTGTGATGCCAAGACATACAAGGCTATGGGCCAAGTGCTAGAGAATGGTTAGGTGATTGGACTTGATGGGCCGAAGGGTTTTTTTTCTATACTGTAGACCTCTATGACTCTATGATTGCACATGAGGCATTTGATGTCAATACCAAGCACCCAACCTCCTGTGTGACAGTCCTCTGCAGTGGCAACTTTATAAAACAAATTGGTACTCCCAGATACATGATGCATTGAAGAGACAATGGTATATTCCTGGTAAAGTGCAGTGGATCATTTATCCTCTTGCAGCAATGGGGCTGTAGGCCTGGAATTGTACAGAGGCCAGACTAGATAAGGATAGCAGATTTCCTCTTCATGTGGATGCACTGGTTACAAAGGCCCAACAATGTCTCTTCTTCCTCAGGCAGCTGAGAAAATTTGGCATAACAGCAAATACCCTTGCTAACTTTTATAGGTGCGCCATTAAGAGCATTCTGTCTGGATATATCACTACCTGCTATGGCAACTGTACCATTCAAGATCGGAGACGGTTACAGAGAGTGGTGAACTCGGCCCGGACAATCACAAAGGCCAACTTCCTATCTATAGAATCCACTTTCCTGGCCCGCTGTCAATGAAAGGCCGCCAGCATTCTCAAAGATCCATCCCACCCTGGCAATGTTTTTCTACAACCTCTACCATCGGGGAGAAGGTACAGAAGCCTGGACACACCCACAGCCGGTTTCAAAACAGTTTCTAACCTACTGTTGTTAGAATACTGAATGGATTCACAAACTCTTAGCATTCGCCTGTACCTGTGTTTTTGTTCTTGCCGCTGTTTACCTATTATTTGCTCATCTATGCTATTTAACTCTGTGATCTGCCTGTATTGCTCTCAAGACAAAGCTTTTCACTGTGCCTTGGCACATGTGACAATAAATTCAATTCAATTCAATTCCTTCATTACCCAACCAGGTGAGTTTTTACAATTGTCAGTGGTAGTTTGTGATCACCATTACAGCCAACTCACTTTCAATTCCAGAGTAATTAACTTAATTTAAATTCCACCAGGTACCACTTGAACCTGTGCCTTCTAGAATACTAACATGGGCAACAAAATTACTAGTCTCACAATTTCGCCATTTCACCACTACCTCCCCATTTTTGAGGATATAACTAGAAGAAGCATAACAGGGAGCCAGTGGATATAGTGAATTGTATTTTCAAAAACCATTTGATGAGCGATTATCACACAAAATTAGTCCTGTTGCAATGGAGTTAACAAAGTAGCATCAGTTGAGGATTGATTAAAGGACAGAAAACAAAGAGAAGAAATAGATAGGACATTTTTAAGTTGGAGGGCTGTAACCAGTGGAGTGCCACAAGGATATGTACTTAGACTTCAGCTATTTACAACGTATATTCATGAGGGGATTGAGCATAACAGGTTTGGTGATTACAAAGTTAAGTGAGAAAGTTAACAGTGAGGAGGATGCAAAGAAGTTGCTGAGGAATATAAATACACTGTAAAATTGGAGAAAGAACATGTTTCAGAGGGTTCAAAGACCGAATCGTTATGGCAAAAGCGAAAGAACAAAAAAATAAAATTGCATTGGTAGGTGTAAGTTTTATGCCACCAGCTAATGGGAAGGATGTGGATAAACAAATCTGGGAGGACATTGGCGAACAATGCCAACATTATAGTGACACTATAATGGGGGATCTCATTACCCAAATATAGCTTGGGATACTGGAAATATAATGGACAGTGAGGGACAAGTGTTCCTAGTTCATACTCAGGACAGTTTCCTACATCAGTATGTGTTTAGTCCAACAAGAAAGGAGACAATGAAGGTCCTGTAGAGGTCTACAGTGAAGGACCTGATGAAGGCTTATGCCCAATTCTCCTGCTCCTTGGATGCTGCCTGACTGGCTGTGCTTTTCCAGCACCACACTCTCGACTCTGATCTCCAGCATCTGCAGTCTTCACTTTCTCCTAGTCGCAGGGATGGGTGTAGAGCTAAGGATATGGTATCAGCTGTGGTCTTGGTTCACCAGTAGGCAAATTACAGGGGATCATGGCAGGCTGGGTGGCTTGAATTGATGTGGTCCACGACTAACCTCTCAAAGCACTCAATGATTATGGAAGTCAGAGCCACTGTGCGGTAGTCATTGAGACAAGTTCCATGTGTTTTCTTTGTTACCAGGATGATGTTGGTGTTCTTGAACAGGTGGTGACAAGGAAGCAAGAAAAGCTTGAAGACGTCAGTGAATACTTCCAACAGCTGGTCCACACAGGATCTGGGCCTGTCGCTTTCCTTGGGTTGACTCTCAGGAAGGTCGATCTGATAGCTGCAGCGGTGACAGAGAGAACAGGTGCATCCAGGGCTAAAGGGGCAGGTGACACTGCACCACTGGCATTCTGTTCGAAACAAGCATAAAAAGCACTGAGCACATCAGTGAGGGATGTGTCTTTGCCTGCTATTTTGTTCTGCTTCATGTTGTATCCTGCTTTATTTTGTAGGTCTTGCCAAAGAAGGCCGGTATCTGTATGGTTAGTTTAAGCCTCTAACTTGAACCAGTTCTGCTTCTTGGCATCGCTAAGAGCTATGTAGAGATCATTTCTGGATTTTTGTATAGGTCTGTGCTATCTGACTTGAATGCCGCACACCTGGTCATCAGTAGGCAGTGGATTTCCCGGTTCACCCAAGGTTTCAGGTTGGGAACACATGGATTGACTTCTTTGGCACGTAGAACTCTACACATTTGCTAATAAAGTCAGTGACGTTGGTGGCGTATTTGTCTAGGTTGTCTGCTGAATTTTATGGTCCAGTCTACTGGTTCCAAGCAGTCCTGGAGAAGGTCTTCCACTGCCTCAGACCAGCATTGTACTACTTTCAATGAAGGATCCTGTCATTTCAATTTCTGCCTATTAGCTGGGAGGAGGAACACAACATTGTCATCTGATTCTCGAAAGTGCAGATGAGGTATGGAAACTCCGAGACCTAGGTATCAGCTCTGCCCTCTGCAAATGGATCCTCAGCTTCCTGAGCCACAGACTGCAATCAGTGAAGATAGACAACAGCACCTCCTCCACAATAACCCCCAACACCGGCGCACAACAAGGATGCTTTCTCAATGATTGTGTAGCCAAATTCCATATGAACACCATCTATAAGTTTGCTGATGTTACCACCATAGTAGGCCAGATATCAAACAATGATGAGTCAAAATACAGGAAGGAGATAGACTGCTTGGAGTCGTAATACAACAATAACAGTCTCTCTCTCTCTCTCCATGTCGACAAACAAAAGAACTGATCATTGACTTCAGGAAGAAAGGAATATGCCCTAGTCTACACAAACGGAGCAGAGGTGGAGAGGGTCGAGAGCGTCAAGTTCCTAGGAGTGACAATAACCAATAATCTGTCCCGGACCTCCTACGTAGATGCGACAGTCAAGAAGGCACAATAATGCCTCTTCTTCCTCAGGTAGCTTAGGAAATTCAGCATGTCCGTAAAGACCCTCACCAACCTTTACAGATGCACCAGAGAAAGCATTCTATCTGGGCACATAATGGCCTGGTGTGGCAATTGCTCTGCTCCAGGACCATAAAAAACTACAGAAAGTGATGTGCGCAGCCTGACCATCATGGAAGCCAACCTCCCATCCATGGACCCCATTTACACTATTTGTTGCCATGGAAAGGCTGCCCACATCATCAAAGACCCCTCCCATCCTGGTAATACTCTCTTCCAAGCTCTTCTGAAAGGCAGAAGATACAGAAGCTTGAAAACATGTACAGGAACAGCTTCTTCCCCACTGTTATTAGACTGCTAAATGGACCTCTCTAATTTCAAATCTAATGTTGATCTTGTTTTGTGCACTCCTGTGCAGCCATAATCTCGTAAGTGCCTCGCTCTGTCTAAGCATCCTATGATCTGTGTGTCCTTATTTGTAAGATCTGCCTGGACTGCAGACAAAACAAAACTTCACTGTATATAGGTACGTATGACAATAATAAATCAAATCAAGTTAAACCAAGGAGACCACGTCATAGATTTCAGGATAGTGGTGGAGAATGGTAAGCATCAATCAAGAGTAAGAAAATCAGTTGGTGGAGAGCTGGGCAGGATTGAGTAGAAAAAGACATTGGTGGGAAAAATTGTAACAGACTAATGGGCTACTTTCAAAAAGGAGATGGTTCGAGTACAGTCATGGTAACTTTCCACAAATGAGAAAGGTAGGACAAACAAATCCAGAGCTCCCTGGATGACAAAGGATGCATTAATTAACTTGTAAATACAATTTTGGTGGTGTTTCCTGATTAAAAACTCCCTAACTTATCAGTCACAGCTTAAAACAACCGTTGCAATAAAGATAAGTTGATTTGCCTCAGGTTTACAGTGATTTTTGACAGGCCATTTCTGAGTTAGGATAATTAAAATGCAGAACCATCCATTGATACTTGACTGGCACCTCCAGATAATTTGGGGGGGAGGGGGTGCAGCGGTGCAGCGGTGCAGCGGTGCAGCATAGTGACAGCCAATGTCAGTTCTGGAGTGCTCGGTTGACCATTAAATAAAGCATCAGAGTTTTTGACCCTGCAAAGTGCCAACGGCGGGCTAGAATTTTGCCTGCCATACCCAAATGATACACCCTTATTAGTTACCGTGGAATGTGCTTGCATCTAAATAGCAGATGATTGCACCCAAACTCTTGACACAAGCCATGGCAGATATGATGCCACCTAACATGACCAGTGCCATTGATTAATCATGAAATGGAAAATCCTGGCCTTTGTTCCAAGTCAGAGCAAATCAATGAAACATTCTTTATCGGTCATCATTCTTCAACTTCATCTGCGAATTAGCAGCAACCTGTAACTTCAGTTACCACCCATTTTCCAGTGGAAGAAAGAAGTCCTCCATGTATTTTCTGTATTTCAAAACATCTTATAAGTTTGAACACATATTAAATCTCTACTAAGCCCACTCTGCTCTCAGGAGAAAAACCCAGATTCTTCAGTCTCTGCATATAAAAGAAATCCCTCACTTCTAGAACAGTTCCGGTAAATCAGCTCTGCACTCTCTCTCTCTCTCTCTCTCTCTCTCCAAGGGCTTGACATCCTTCCTCAATTATAGTGCCCGGAAATGAACTCAGTATTCCAGCTGTGGCCTAACCAGTGAATTGTACACTTTTAGCATAATTGCTTTACTTCTGTATTCCATAGACATACTCTTTTGGCATTCACCTTATTTTAATAATTTGCTATGAAGGTCAATGTCGGCTCAAGCCATAAATGTGAGTACAATCAACAGTTGAGATGCGAATGTTTTGACAGGAGATCAACAGCTGGGCTTAAGTGTTGTCAGTATTGAGCAATGAAAACATTCTGCCTCATGCTAAAGCATGATGCTAGGCAGAACCTGGTGTGTTGAGATGGAGGTAACCAAGAAAAATTCTCAATTCTAAATGCAATGGAATCCTTAAACAACTATACGCAATAATGATAGAGTTTGAGGCAAATATGAAGGATAATCACCATCACAACCCCAACCTTTCTCTTGGGTGGGTGAAAGAACTTGAATAGATTCCATGGAGAGCAAAGACCAGACTAATTGTACGCTATGTTCTCTCAAGAAAGTAAGCCTCAGTTTTGATGCACATAAACACTTTGAGTACCTATTTTATGAGCTTTACTGGATATCCAACATGCTGTATCAGTTCTCAGTAATAGAGAAGGAAAACTCTAATTAGCAGTAGCAAGTAGGGCATCCTTTATTGTGAACTGCATGCAGGACATCCTTATCATGTTCCAGCTTTCCAAATAAACCTGTTGGACTATCAGCTAGTGTTGTATGATTTTTAACTTTGTCCACCCCAGTGCAACGTTGGCACCTCCTCACCGTGGTTATCATGTTTTGACCATCTTAGTGAGACTTATCTGCTTTGGAACTTTGCAGCTAAGCCTTGGAAAACTGCCAGGGCATTAATCTTTTATTTCTTCCACGGAATGTGAGTAAAACGGACAAGAGCAGTATTGTTGCCCAGCACTAATTGTCCTTGAGAAGCTGAGCTGCTTCCTTTAGCTGTTGTGGTCTATCTGGTGTCGTATACCACAATGATATTAGGAAAGGAATTCCAGGTTTTTAATTCAATAACAGTGAAGGATAAACAATATAGTCAACATGTTTTGTGGATCCTACTACCAGGGATATATTTCCCTCCCCAACCCTATCTGCGTTCCAGAGAGACCATTCCCTCCACGACTCTCTTGTTAGGTCCATGCACCCTTCATTCCTAGCACCTTCCCTTACAGCTGCAAGAGGTGTAAAACCTGCACCCACACCTCCCCCCTCACCTCCATCCAAGGCCCCAAAGAATCCTTCCACATGTGACAGAGATTTACCACTACTTCCACACACATCATCTACTGTATCCATTGCTCTCGATGTGGTTTCCTCTACATTGGAGAGACAGGATGCCAACTTGCGGAATGTTTCAGAGAACATTTCTAGGGCACATGCACTAAATAACCCCACCACCCTGTGACTGAACACTTTAACTCCCCCTCCCACCCCTCCAAGGACATGCAAGTCCTGACCCTCCTCCACTGCCAAACTCTAGCCACCTACTGCCTGGAGGAAGAACACCTCATCTCCTGCTTTGGCACCTTCCAACCACACGGGACCGATGGGGATTTCACCAGTTTCCCCTCCCCCCACCTTACCCCAGTTCCAAACTTCCAGCTCAGCACCACCCTCATGACCTGTCCAACCTGTCCATCTTCCTTCCCACCTATCCACTCCACTCTCCTCTCCAACCTATCACCTTCACTTCCACCTTCATCTACCTAT
>NC_057716.1:27466910-27494597 GCF_004010195.1 Chiloscyllium plagiosum | reverse complement strand
TTTATCTCTCAGTCACCTTGGACCACCCCCTCATTCCTGATGAAGGGTTTATGCTCAAAACGTTAACTCTTCTGCTCCTCGGATGCTGCCTGACTGGCTGTGCTTTTCCAGCACCACACTCTTCAGCAGAGGTCTAACAAGTGTCATGTGTAAGTTCTGTTATTAGACTTCTGAACGGACCTCTCAAATTTTAAATTTAATGCTGATCTCACTCTTTGTGCACCCCCTCTGCAGCCTTAATAGTCTATTCTCAGCTCTGTTCCCTTACCCTATTTCCCTTTGTATAATGTGATCTGCCCGTACTGCACACAAAATAAAACTTTCCATTATACCATATGATGATGATAAATCGAATCAAAAAAGTTCAACATCACCTCCCTGCTTCTATCCATATTCTTTGTCCATATTAATAGAGCCAAAGATACTGGATGCTCTATTGACTATACCCAGGTCCCTCTGCTCTTGCAAGAATTAGAATTGCACCCCTTATTTTGTATTGTCTTTAAACATTCTTCTGACCCAAAGTGCATCACCTCACGCTTCTCTGCACTGAATCTCACCTGACATCTAACCCTCCACTCCACCAACTCGAGTTCTACTCGAGTTCTATATCGCACTCCTCACAGTTTACAATTCTTCACAGTTTTGCGGTCATCTGCAAACTTTGAAATTGTCTTCTGAACACAGGATTCAAATCATTATTATGTCTGAGGAAAACCAAATGCCCCAATACTGGGAGAGTTTCTACAAACTGTTGTGTGTCTCTGTATCAAACAACTTCTGGAAATCCATGTTAACAACATCAAAAATGAATTCAAGCCTTTCTGTTACCTTTTCATAAAACCTCAGCAAATTATCAAGCAACAAATTTCCCTTTTTGAAATCTGTGCTGACACTTCTGATCAACCCATTGTTTCCAGTGATTATTAATTCTATTCTGAATAATTGTTTCTCAAAGCTTTCCCAACACCAAAGTTTAATTAACTGGTCTATCATTGATGGAATAAGCTGAAATGTGTTGCTGGAAAAGCGCAGCAGGTCAGGCAGCATCCAAGGTTTTTGAAGGAAGTGAGGGCAGAAGTTGCAGGGGCACTGGCCATAATCTTTCAGTTTTCCCTAGACTATGGGGAATTGCCAGAAGACTGGAGAATTGCAAATATTATGGTCTTGTTCAATAAAGATTGTAAGGGTTATTCCATCAATGGGGAGAAAGTGAGAGCATAGGGGAATGAAGGTGAGGCCGCTGCTGAGGACTGATCTTTCATCCTCAGAGAGGTGTAGTTCTGAAGAAGGGCTCATGCCCGAAACGTCGATTCTCCTGCTTCTTGGATGCTGATTCCAGTAGTTAGTTAACTTGAAGTACAAAGAACCCTTGCAAGACTTCTTCCTTATTAATTTTGATCCCTTCTAGTTTCCTCTCTCTCACCATGGCCTGGACAGCATCCTCTTCTCCCTGGATTGGCGCATTTCATTATCCCACATCAACCTGAACCTTACAAAACTCCCACTTTCAATAAACTATGCACACGAATTCTTAGGTCTCTTTGTTTGGCAACACTCCCCATTTGTTAATTAATTGAAATTAAATTCTGTGTACTGCAATGGCTGAATTCTAACACTTGTCCCCAGAGCAATTAGGCTTGGCCACTGTGCAGTAACATTATCAATTATACTATTGTCCTCTCCAATGGTCTTGATAAAAAATCGGAATAAATGAGGAAGGATTCCATCAAATATTGGCTCCATTGCACCCTGGAAATGAATACAAACAGGATTAACCTGGATCTACTGTCCACTCATTGCTTCTTAGCCATAAAAGTCTAATAGTTGATTTAATTGAGGTGTTTTAGATAAATAGCGGACAAAGAAATTTTTTCCTCTACTGGGAGAGTGCTGAAGAGAGGGCATAACCTTAAAATTATAGTTAGGCCATTTCAGAAAAAAAAAACCTCTTCAGCCAAAGAGAGACCTGGAACTCTCTCCACAAAAAAAAACAGCTAAAGCTGGGAAATCAATTGAAAATTTCAAAATGGCTGTTGTTGGAATTTTGCTAAACCAAGAGATGAAGGGCATTAGACACATAATGGCCACAATTAAACTGAATAACAGTACAGGCTCAAGGTGCTAAATGGTTTCCTCTTGATTTTATTGCTGTACTCTGACACAAAGTGGGAAAGGAGAAATTTTCTGGAATCTGTAGCAGTAGGAAATTTGGTCACCAGGTGACTGAATTAGGAAGAAGCTAATCTTTCAGTTTTCCAATTAATGGAGGGTCAAGATTTGGAGATCAAGTAAGCAGATTGTTTATGGCATCTCACGCCTCACACCATTCTGTGGCAGTTCTCCATTTGCAGTACATTGCAAGTCCTGAATACTGATTAACAGGAAACTTGAAGTTACACTTTGCCTTCAAGATTAAGTCTTGAAGTCAGATGGCACCCCAATTCACATCTGGTTACAGGTGGCATGCTCCATTCGGTTTTGTGTGATGTATTTGAGGTTGGTGGTTTCACTTGATGATCTTTGCAGCAAAGGGAGGGAAGCAAGCTTACATTGAGGTTTGGGCCAGCAAGAGAGTCATTGGATGATGTGGTTGTGGTCAGAGCCATAGAGGAATGAAAAAGAAAGCGACTGAAATCCTGGGTGTAGTATAAGCAGTCAGCAAAGATTTGGAAAAGAGGAACTTGAAAGGCAGTGTCAATAACATCCACTTCTTGATCCAACTTAGGGTGTTGGCTAGCAGAGTTTTCACAGGGCTTTGAGTTTACCCACAACATTTCAAGTATCCTCACTGATGGTAATTGCATGTCTCAAGAGTGTTGATTTTTGATTTGATTTGATTTATTATAGACACATGTCATAGAGTCATAGAGATGTATAGCAAGGGAGCAGACCTTTTGGTCCAACTCACCCTTGTCGACCAGATATCCTAAATTAATCTAGTGCCATTTGCCAGCACTTGGCCCATTTCCCTCTAAAAACTTCTTATTCACGTACCCATCCAGATGCCTTTTAATGTTCTAATTGTACCAACCTCCACCATTTCCTCTGGCAGCTCTCTGCGCAAAAAAGCTACCCCTCAGACCCCTTTGGGTGAAAAAGTTGCCCCCTAATCCCTTTTAAATCTTTTCCCTCTCACCCTAAACCTCTGCCCTCTAGTTCTGGATCCCCCCAACTCCTATCCATACTCATGATTTTACAAACCTCTATAAAGTCGCCCCTCAGCCTCCGATGCTCCAGGGAAAGCAGCCCCAGCCTATTCAGCCTCCCAAACTCTCCAGTTCCAGCAACATCCTTGTAAATCTTTTCTGAACCCTTTCAAGTTTCACAACGTCCTTCCTATAGGAGGGAGACCAGAATTGCACACAATATTTTTAAAATGTACGTCGGTACTGTGAAAAGTCTTGTTTTGCATACAGTTACAGTACATACAATACAAAGTGCATTAGGGTAAAGAACGGAGCAAAGAATACAACATGATAGCTGCAGAGAAGGTGCATAAAGAGTGAGGTCAAAACTAAATTATAAGTTTGAGAGGTCCATTCAGAAGTCCAATAACAGTGGGGAAGAAGCTGTTCTTGAATCTGTTGGGTCATGTGTTTAAGCTTTTGTATCTTCTGCCCAATGGAAGAGATTGGTAGAGATTATGACCAGGAAGGGCTTTGATGATGTTGGCTCCCTTCCCGAGGCAATGAGAAGTATAGATGGAGCCAATGAATGGACAATCAGCTTACCTGATGGACCGAGCTGTGTTCACGGTCTGCAGTTTCTTATTGTCCTGGGCAGAGCAGTAGCCATATTAAGCGGTGATGCATCCAGATAGAATGCTTTTTATGATGCATCTGTTGAAGTTTGTTGGAATCCTTATGGACATACTGAATTTCCTTACCTTCCTGAGAAAGTGGAAGCATTGTTGTGCTTTCTGGACACTAACAAAATGCCCCTAATTCTGTACCAACTATGAGATGTGCCAATACATTTAACTCTGACTAAACTCATCTCAAATAGCAAGGATGAATAACATTTCATATTATATTTAACTAATGAAACAATGGTAAATCTGAAAAACACCATGCCACCTTTGTGATCTCAATATGTTACGTTAATGGCAATGGAGCTGGAAAGGAAGGTGATTGCCATAATGTAGGTAGAATACCCATGCCTACAAGCTGCATACTTGGTTGACAGTGGGCTACACCACTGAAAATCTTTCCTTGCCATGTGATCTGACCTGATTCTTATGCATATGAAAGAACTTTAAATTTTAGTTGGAATAGCACAGGAGCTAGCAAAAAAAAGTGTAGAAATGATAACCACCTCCTGTGCTACCATCAGGAATGGCTCAATACAGGTAATATTCCACCCAACGGATGACTTTCTCAGGCAAGGAATTTATAAAACTACAACCATACGTATTCTTATGGTCTAACAGTTGGTTTTAGGAGGAGAAAAAAATTGAACTATACCAATAATCTTTGCATTTACATTTTAGTCAAATGGCAAATGTATTTATTTCAGCCAGTAGCAAATATAGTTGGGATTTTCTGCAAACATCTGTTTGTCATTTTCAGAGCCATCGTCAAGGATCCAAGTCTATTGCCACCTATCTGCAATCCTGCTGTTCTGCATGGAGTAAGTGAGCAGAATGAAAGTATGAGAGAGCCATCATGTGCCTGAAGCCTGCATTGCTACCAAATGATGCAAGGCTGTCTTGATTTGGGAAGGGGAGATGGAGTCATATAACATAGAAACAGAAACGTCCGTCCAATCCGTCCATCCTGACTGGACATGCCCATCTGACCCAGTCCCATTTGCCAGCATTTGGCCTGAATCCCTCTTAACCTTTTTTATTCATATACCCATTCAGATGTGTTTTAAATATTGTGATTGTACCCACCTCCGCCACTTCCTCTCGCAGCTCTTTACAAACACACACCGTCCTCTATGTAAAAAGGTTACCCCTCAGATCCCTTTTAAACCTTTCCCCTCTCACCTTAAATCTAGCTCTCTAGCCCTCTAGCTTTGGATTCCCCTGCCCCATGAAAAAGACCTTTGCTATTTACCCTCTCCATATCCCTCATGATTTTATAAACCTCTATAAGATCACCCCTCAGCCTCTGAAACTCCAGAAAAAAAAGTCCCAGCCTATTAAGCCTCTCCCTATAGCTCAAACTCTCCAATTCTAGCAACATCCTTGTCAATCTTTTCTGCACCCTGTCAAGTTTAACAACATCTTTCCTATAAAGGGAAGATGGACAAGGACTCTGCTAATAGAAAAGGTATAATTGTCTTTCAAAGAATGAATTTCAGCCAAAATAAAAGTTGGATTTTAAATCAGAAATAACCATCATTATTGCCCTGGCATGAATCAATGCACTCACAAACAGTGAGGAAACTAGTCATGTCTTGTGTATTGTGAGTCGTGACAGGTGAAATGAGGAGGAATCAGTTTGCATTCACCAGGTTTAACATGCTCTTCAGAAAACATTACTGGCTACATAGCAGAGTGAAACTGTAGCACAAGCACACAAGGCTGCAGAATTTTTGGTTTTGCACCCAGTCAGATCTTCTCCAAAATTCCCCAAGAGTTTTCAAAGCCTGAGTTTTCTAAGTTAAAATTCAAATAATTCCACAGAAGCCAGTATCCCTTCACCAAGTCACCTTTTACTGACACGTGCATAGTACTTGACGCTAGTCCAGCTCCTTCAGAGCCAGCCCTGAGAGGGAACAGAACCCCTGACATACCTGTTTTTTTTTCCTTTTTTCTTTTTTTCAGAACCTCTGACTCTCCTTTTTTTTTCGTAGAGAGTCCAGGGCACTGATCCAGGTCCCTCAGAGCCAGCTCTCTGACTCTCCTCTTTTTTTCCCCAGCACCCATGGTGTGTGTGTGTGCAGGTGTGAGACACTGTGAGAGACACAAGGTGCACAAATCTTTATTCAAATTTCCACCACCAGGAAGAAAGGAAACACCTGAATGGCCTGTGACAAGCAGTGCCCTTCACATCAAAGGGCAGTGCTGTGTGACCAAACAGTGAAGGGGAGGGCAGGGATTAAATCAAAATAGAGTTGGAAGGGGAAATAATGCACTCCACTCCCTGAACAACTCCAAAGTGTCGGTAGACACCGCGTGCTCCTTTTCCAGAGATACCTGGGCTCTAACGTAACCATGGAAGAGGGGCAGGCAGTCAACCCTAACGACCCCCTCCACAGCCCGCTGCCCGGACCGGTTTATGGCCAGTTTGGCCAGGCCCAGGAGCAGACCCACGAGGAGGTCTTCAGTCCTGCCCTCCCTCCTCCGTACCGGGTACCCGAAGATCAGGAGCGTGGGACTGAAGTGCAACCAAAAGCAGAGGAGGAGATTTTTAAGAAAATCAAAAAGGGAGTGCAAACACCCACACCCAATATATACATGGTCCACACACTCCTGATTTTTTTTTATTTATTTTTTCTTATTTACCCCCACACTCCCGCCTAACTGCAGTAGTGCTTATTTTTCCCCCAGCACCCATGGTGTGTGTGTGCAGGTGTGAGACACAGTGAGAGACATGAGGTGCACGAATCTTTATTCAATTTCCACCACCAGGAAGAAAGGAAACACCCGAGTGGCCAGTGACAAGCAGTGCCCTTCACATCAAAGGGCAGTGCTGTGTGATCAAAACAGTGAAGGGGAGGGTAGGGACTAAATCAAAATAGAGTTGGAGGGAGAAATGATGCACTCCACTCCCTGCGGCGCCCACCTCTCCCTGAACAACTCCAGGGTGTTGGTCGACACCGCGTGCTCCTTCTCCAAGGACACCCAGGCTCTAACATAACCGCGGAAGAGGGGCAGGCAGTCAGCCCTAACGACCCCCTCCATGGCCCGCTGCCTGGACCTGTTGATGGCCAGTTTGGCCAGGCCCAGGAGCAGACCCACGAGGAGGTCTTCAGACCTGCCCTCCCTCCTCCGTACCAGGTGCGTGGGACTGAAGTGCAACCAAAAGCAGAGGAGGAGGTTTTTCAGAAAATCAAAAAGGGAGTGCAAACGCCCACACCCAATATATACATTGTCCATGGACTCCTGTTTATATCTGTCAGCCTGGGCTCCCTGATTGGATCAGATTAATCAGGGAACTCATATTCTATGAGATCCACCTGGGTGACCTCATTAAAATCACTGCATCCCTCCCCCTCGATGTCTGAGGACATTGGCTGCTTTGTAGTCTTATAGCCTCTCCTGGTATATTTTTGCACCGGGTCAGGTTCTTCCAACTCAGCCTCGGAGGGGGATGCCAAGTACTGGACTATAGTCCGCTTCTTGGAAGACATTCATCTACTTCTTCAGGTAGTAAAGGCATCGAGGCTGTGTCATCCACCAAGCCCATCTCAGACTCTGAGGGTTCTTCAATGCTAGACGACAGACAGAACCCACAGGTACCGACAGTCTTGCTGGATGTTCTGAGGGACCAGGTATGTTTTGTGCCTGCCCTGTTTGCGAGGTTGCAGCTTTCATATGGTCCCCATGCTTATTCAGGACAGCCTCACTATCTGAACTTTGTACACAATGGGACCTGACCTCACATCAACCATGCTTCTTACCCATGGAGGGCCATTCCCATGTCTTCAGCACCAAACTTTGTCCCCTGAAGTAAACTACCTTTTTCGCTGAGAGGTCTTGTTCTGACATTAACATTCCTGATGCCGTTTCACGCTTCCACCACCCAGGTCCAGGATGATCAGATTTAACCTGGTGCTGAGTCTTCTCCTCATTAGCAACTCTGCTGGAGCTATCCCTGTAGTTGCCTGAAGGATGGTCCAAAAATCAAATAGGAACCAGGACAATTTAGTATTGAGTAAAGTTGTTTCTTTAAGCCTACCTTCAAAGTTTGGACTGATCTTTCTGCCAGACCAGAGGATGATGGATGATATGGAACATTCCTTACATACCAAATGCCATTCAACATTAAGAAATTCTTGAACTCCCTACTAGTAAATGATGGCCCCATTATCTGCGACCAGCACTTTTGGGAGCCTATGTATTGCAAAAGATGTGTGCAGCTTTTCTATCGCCATTCCCATGTTTGACAACTGAACTCTAGGCACATTCAACCACTTTGAGAGGGCACCCACAATGACTAAGAATGTTGAGCCCACAAAATATCTCATGCATGGAGTTGATGTGTAACTGAGTCCAAATTTTACCCAGCCATTCCCACGAATTTGGGGAACTGCAGGCAGTAATTGTTGTCCTTGTTGGCACTCTGGGCACTGCCCCACCAATGCAGCTATGTCTGGGCTTCAGCTCTTGGCATTTTTGCATGGTTACATCATTAATCCCACATACCAAATAGTCTCTCAGCATCTCATTAATGGTTAACCCAAAGTCACATGCCTCTGCCAGTCTTCTTAACCTCGAACAAATCAAGCTTCCCAAATAATGGCATGATGTCAGAAATGCTTACCTCAACTCAAAAGCAACTGCTGTGAGCGAATTTCTTCAGGAGCATGCCTTTCTCTTGTTGCCATTGAAATAACTCCACAGAGGTTGGTATCCCATCACCAAGTCATCCTTTATTTACATGTGCAGAGTCCTCGAAACTGATCCAGCTCCCTCAGAGTCAGCTCTCAGAGTGAACAGGATGTCTGACATACTTATTTATATTTGTCAGCTCATCATGTATTCCCTTTTTTGTGTTTGTCTTGCCCAAGTGCATCACCTCATTTATCTGGATTGAATTCCATCTGCCACTGATCAGCACATCTGACCAACCCATGTATATCCCCTTGTAGTCTTTCTTCCTCACCATTTATCACCCACTACTTATCAATTTTTTGTACCATAAAAGCCCTTTCCAAAAGAAACCAAAACCTATATTCTATTAGTTTGAAATCCAAACTTCAAAAATATTAATATATATATATAGTCACAATTCAAACTTTATATCACACAACCAATATTCATAACCGGATAATAAGGGCATTCTACATGCTATAAACCTCAATCTGCTGCCAACCATCATTCTGTATATTCCCTTGTCTAGAACCTATCACAATCTAAACTCTTAAAAGGAGTAATCAGGTTGCTTCCCATCAGAGATTACTTCATTATATTACACAAGTGCAGAAGGTCTTCCTCAAATGCCATATTCCATAATGACAATTGGCAGTATTATCTATGCCTACTATTTGCTGACACCATGCTTTCTCTGAAATCCTGCATGACTCCCCATTGCCTTGTGCTGCTCTTTCAAACTCCAAGGTCAAAACAGATAGATAAATATGAACCAGGAGTCTATTTGGACTATAGTGATCGACATCACAGAGTCCTCAGATCTACTGCAGATGGCAAGTCAGTTGGCTTTTTCAGGACAACTGAGCCTCGAACTTGAAATCATCCTGACCAATATGAGCATGTGCAACTAGATAAGGCAGCTTTGGAATGCCAGCACTTGTCTGGGTGTGCAAAAATCTTTTGAATAAGATGTTGGCACCAGAGATGCTAGACTATTCCAGGATATTAGCCAATGGCAAATTCTTCTAGCTACAGCAAGTGGTAGATTCAGGATAGCAGCAGATGAGATGTGGTAGGTAGCTAGCAAGGAGAGTTTGGGATGATCACATAAGAAAACTGACCAGGCCTCACTGATAGAAATCATCCAAGAAACACAATGGAAGAGGCACTTTACCAAAATATGAATGAATGATTTGATTTTATTGTCACATGTATTTTAGTGAGAAATACAGTCAAATAGGGCAGCACACTGGCTCAGTGGTTAGCACTGCAGCCTCACAACACCAGGGACCTGGGTTCGATTCCAGCCTCAGGCAACTGTCTGTGTGGAGTTTGCACATTCTCCCTGTGTCTGTGTGGGTTTCCTCTGGGTGCTCCAGTTTCCTCCCACTATCCAAAGATGTGCAGGTTAGGTAGATTGGCCATGTTAAATTTCCCATAGGGTTCATGGATGTGTAGGTTAGGTGCATTAGTCAGGGATAAATATAGAATAATAGGACAGAGGACTAGGTCTGGGTAGGATACTCTTTTGGAGGGTTGATGGGCCAAATGGCCTGTTTCCACACTGTAGGGATTCTACAATGAAAAGCTTTCATCCGTCACCACGATCCAGCACCGTTTTTAATAGTTTAAGGAAAGGGGGAAAAGTAAAAAGACATAGGTTAAAGAGAAGTCCATCTACATTCCACCTTGTCCTACATGAGCCCTGAGCCAGCTCAGAGCCACCACTGCCTCATCACCATCTATGCCAGACCCAACCAATGTTGAAGTCACCACTCTCCAGGCGGCATCTAACGTTGGTGGGTCAATTCTCCTTCACCATCCCTTGCCACCACCTATGCAGAACCCAATCAACAACAAAGTTGACATGTATCACCACTAGGCCTACCTCACTGATGTCACTGCTGGTGCCAATGCCATCTGCGAGCGAGCTCTTCACAAAGGACCAGAGGTATAAAAACGTAAGTCAGAAAGAGAGGAAAAAGAAACAAGAAAAGAGAGAGGAAAAGAAGGAACAAAAAGAAAAGCAGACAGAGCGAACAAGCCCCAGGTTCAGGAGTCCTACTCTGCCACCATCTTACAATATGACAAAATATGGCAGGATTCAGCACATTATATCAGTGCGCAATGGAGAAGACAATAAGCAATCCATAAACAGTGGGAATTAAGGGACCAGTAAAAATGAGGAACTTAAAGAAATTTGTTTTAGTAAATAAATAATTATGGGGAAATTAGTAGGTGTAACAGCCAAATAATTCCATGGGTTGAGACTGTGGTGCTGGAAAAGCACAGCAGGTCAGGCAGCATCTGAGGAACAGGAGAATTGACATTTTGGGCATCAGCTCTTATTCCCTGAGCCTGATTTAGCCAATCCTAATTTTTTAAAAGATGTGGCTGGAAACAGCAAATTAATTCATCTGGATCTTTCAGAATTCCCAAGATTCGAGAATGGTCCTCATGAATTTGAAGATGATAAACATCACTACTCAAGAAATGAAATATAGTGAAAAAGGGACAATGGGACAGTCAATTCGTAACTAGGAGAAGGGAAAATATTCTGATGTATTTATTATCTTATTAAGGGCCATTGCTTGGATCTCAGTTATGTACAATATATATCAGTAACTAAAGCCACATATATAAGTTTGCAAATGATATAAAGTTTGGTGAGAAAGTGAACTGTGATGGATGCAATGATGTTTCACAAAGATAAAAAGAGTTAACTTTCCAATGCTCATTTTGCCACCAAGGTCAGTGAGATAAAACTGTCATATAGTTGCTGTTGTAATGTTGGGAATGCAGCAGTCAATTTGGGCATAGCAAATTTCCACCAACAATGATGCGACATTGACAATCTGAGAGATAACTATTGGTCACGAAACCAGGGATAACTCCCATGCTTGTCTTCAAAGTATCTTATGGGACCTACGAGCTCCATCAGTTCAAATTTTTATCTGATAGGCAGCACTTCTGGCACTCCCTCAGTAATGAACTGGATATTCATGTTCAAGTCCCACAGTGGTGTCATCACGGTCAAAAACCAAAAAAAAAAACTACAAATGCTGGAAATTTGAAACAAAAACAGAAATTGTTGGAAAGTCACAGCATTCGTGGACAGGAAGCAAGAGTTAACATTTTGAGTTCAGTGATCCTTCTTTAGAACTCTCCTGGATGGTGTCAAGTTTCTTGAGACAACAGATCTGGCCAATCTGACTGGCTGGCTGGAAGCTCACCAAGTTAGCCCTGAAGGGCAGAAGTACCATTCAGATTCAATTAAGGCAAGCCCCAGTCTAATATTGCCATACGGCATACAAATTTCACATCAGCATAGTCTTGATTGAAGTTTTGCTGAAACAGATGGAAGGGTGTCAATTTAGATCTAAGCCAGTTAAAAAGCATCTGAGCCATCACCCTTTCCCCCAATATCAGCTTCCTAAAAGTCACCATTGACAAAATCTGAACTGAATCAACTATATAAACACAGTGGTTAAAACAGCAGGCCAGAGGTTAGGAACCCTGCAGTGACTAGCCTGTCCACCATCTATAAGGCAAAGTCAGGAACATAATAGAATACTTTCCTTTTGTCTGGACAAATGTAGCTCCAAAGGCTCTAGAAACTTAAAACTATCTGGGACAGTGTAATTTACTTGAATGGTGCCACAAACATCCACACCCTCCACGACTGATATTCAGTAGCAGTAGGGTGAACCATCTACAAGATGCACTGCAGTAGTTCACAAGACTCCTAGCATCTTCTAAACCACAATCATCTAGAAGGACAAGAGCAAAGGCAAATGGAAACACCACCCCCTGCAAGTTCCCCTCCAAGCTATCACCATCCTGACTTGGAAATATATCACTGTTCCTTCAGTATCACTGGATCAAAATCTTGGAATGTCTTTCCTAATTGCATTGTGGGTCTACCTACATCCAGTGGACTGCAGTATTATAAGAAGGCAGATCGCCACCACCAACTTCTCAGGGGCAATAAATACTAGCCTAGCCAACAAAACTCACATCCCATGAATGATACCGGAGCATGTCAGACTTGAACCCAGGCCTCCTGGTCCAGAAGTAGGAACACTACCACAGTGCCACAAAGGCTCTCAGTAATCAATATTATATTATTACAAACATCAGGAGCAGGTGATTTTTGAAACCAGGCGCCCTAGTCCACATATAGGACTGTCCTGTTCCCCCTTTATCTTTTTTTCATTTTTTTTCTTTCTTTAGTCTCTGAATCTCCTGTTTATGCATTTTTATATATTTTACCCCCACACTACCACCTAACTGTGGTAGTGCTTATATTTTCCCCAGCACCCATATTATGTGTCTGCAGGTGTGAGACACGGTGAAAGACAACAGGTATACAAATCTGTATTCAATTTCCACCATCAGGAAGAAAGGAAACATCCGAATGGTCAGTGACAAACAGTGCCCTTCTCATCAAAGGGCAATGCTGCGTGATCAAAAGTGAAGGGGAGAGCAGGGATTAAATCAAAATAGGGTTGAAGGGGGATGCTCCCCCTTAGATATTGTAGATGTGGTGCCAATCAAGCAGGCTCTTTTCTTCTGGATGGTGTCAAACTTCTTGAGTGTTGTTGGACTGCATCCATCCAAGCAAGTGGGGAGTATTCCATCACACTCCTGATTTGTGCCTTGTAGATCGTGGGCAGGCTTTGGGAAATCAGGAAATGAGTTACTTGCTGAAGTATTCTTCGTCTCTGACCTGCTCTTGTAACCACTGTATTGATATGGCGAGTCCAGTTGAGTATCTGGTCAATGGTGACCTGTAGGTCGCTGATACTGGGGGATTCAGTGATAGCAATGCCATTAAATGTCATGGGGTGATGGGTGACTGTCTCTTCTGGGGAATGGTCATTGTCTGCTTGATTAGCACCACATCTACAAACGTCCACTCCATCCATCACTGGCACTCAATAGTAGGAGTTCATTCTATCAACAAGAAGCACTGCAGAAATTCACCAAAGACCCTGAGACAGCACCTCTCAAACCCATGATCTCTGCCAGCTCAAAGGGCAAGGAAGGCTAACAGGAGCAACGTGACCTGAAAGTTCCTTTCCAAGCTACCGTCACTTGTTAGCCCAAATCCAAATTATTGTCCAGGTCTTGTTGCATTTGGACACGGACTGCTTCAGTACTTGAGTATATATTTCATATTCTACATGTTATTGTAAAAATGCAGCCTTCCTTATTGCCTTTTATTTCTTTAAAAACAAAAACAATTGTAACCTGTTTAATCCACAAAAATACATGAACATAAAAGAAATGGTCATAACTATTCATACCACCAGGTGTCCGTCTTCAAGGTTCACCAATAATTTCTTGAAAAGCACCTCCCTTTTGTGAAACAGTTTAGCAGCCAGTTACTTATAGTAACCACTTTATTTTGGAAATTTCTTTTTTTTCTCTCGCATTTCCCTTATGCTATCAAAGTCAATCTTCAACCTCTTAGCAAAACCATTTTTCGAATGTATATTCTCCCAAAGAGAACAGTTATCTATGTAAAATTCTATGAACAAATTTTTCACAGTGTCCCACTTAAGATTTACTTAATAATATTAGAAAAGTATACTCCAATATCTGTTGCTTCCACTTTGCCAGTGTTTCAGCAGCTAAAGTGCTTTTTAGTATACTTTTTATTTTTGTTGCTTTCAAGTCAGTGGATATCTTTTAGTATTCTTTCTCTCCGAGGCAATAATCAACCCTGCTGTATTAGAATATCCATCTTTAAGACTGATATGTGCAGCATGATCAAAAAAGGACTAGCTTCATATCATCTGGGTCTCCTGAGACTGGAAACTTAATTGTGCATTCTTCTGAATTTAATTTCATGTGAGGATGGTGAGCCCAGCATGGCTAGGTGCTTATGGACTGTGGTGTTGAACTGTTAACTGTGTTTCTTTGGGGGTTTTTTTCTACTTTTTAGGAAGAAGGACTGCAATGTTTAACTTTGTTTTCTTTATTTTTCTGCCTTGTTCCAAGGTTCAGTACCTCTGTACCTAAGATAGTGCTGTAAGTGGCGTCATGGAAACTTTTCATTGTACTCATGTGAGTACATGACAATAAACCTAATTCAATTCTTTAATATTTTAGTTACCCTGAAGACTTTCTCAATAGTAGCATGTTTCATCACAGTACTTAATTCCAAAACATCATAACCAACATCAGATCGAGTCTGAATGCATAGCAAATTTAACTTTTAATCAGACTTTTAAATTGGACAATTTGTTCACAGAATCCAAAATTGTCTTTCTTTTAGGATCTTGCCCAATTTTTCAGGATAAGTAACACTTTGTTCATCCAAAGTCACTCCTAATTTATCCAGTTTTATATCCAAGCCAATATATTTAGGCTTGACAATTAAACCAAATAAACTAGAGTGCTTTAATAAGACAGCAGCCCTATAGTCTGGTAAGATTATGGCGACTTTACCTTTTATATTTAAAGGATTCCATTGTTTGACTTCCAGTCTTGAATTCATTTTATTTTCTTTTATTTACCATATATAATTCGGCTTCTCCAGAAACTCCACAGAGAAATGTTCAATGCTCTCCACACAGATGCTTACGAGTTTCTCTTTGTAATATCAGTAGAACATTTCTGGATCTGCTTTGACCTGAATGCAATAAAAACAGAAAGTGTTGGAGAAACCTGGCAGTTCTGGCTCCTTGAATTTTAACTAATTTCATAAGTTTCTCTCACAATTTGATTTTTGTAACAGTGCCCCTTTAGGGGCTGTCAATTCTAATCTTTTTACTCTGTTCAACAGTTTTATTTAAAGAGTAGGAAAGTAAATTTGTTGCAGTAAATGACCCTGACCATCAGACACCAATGGTTGGTAACTAGAGGATACAACACTTACCTGACCTACATAGATGCTTTCAGCATGTGCAGTATTTCTTTTTAATCATTTATAAGGTGTGACTGTCACTGGCTAGATAATTATTGGCCATCCTTAACTGCCCTAGAGAAGATGATGGTGGGCTACTTTCTTGAACTGCTGCATTGCCTGGGGGCATAGTGACACCCACAGCGCTGTTAGAAATGGTTATATAGTTCCAAGTCAGGATGGTGTTTTACCTTGAGGGTGATCTGAAGATGTTGGAGTTCCCCTGCATCTACTGTCCTTGTCCTTTTAGGTTGAAAAGGTTGAGAGTTTGGAAGGTGTTGTTGAAGGTTGTGGTTGGGCTTCCAGTCAAGTGAACTGCTTTTGACTGGATGATATCAAGCTTCTAAAGTGTTGTCAGAGTTGCGCTCATCCAGGCAAATGGAGAGTATTCCATCACACTCCTGACTTGTGTCTTGGAAAGTCAGGCAGTGAGTTACTTACTACAGTACTCCTTCTGATTTGTTCTTGTAGCCACTTATTTATATTGTTGGTTCAGTTTAGCTCCTGATCAATGGTATAATCCAGGTTGTTCATAGTATGGGAGTCAGTCAGCATAAAGCTACTGAACATCAAGGGGCAATGCTTAGATTCTCTCTCTTTTGGAGATGGTTATTGCCTGGCACTATGTGGCATAAAGCCACTTTCAGCACAAGCTTGGATATTGCCGTCTTTGTTAATTCAGGCACTGTGCTAAGTAGGATTGCTAACTCTGGCTGAAGGTATCCAGGGAGATTATATCATCTGTTTCTGCATCAAAGAACAAAGAACAAAGAAAATTACAGCACAGGAACAGGTCCTTTGACACTCCAAGACTGCACCAATCCAGATGCTCTGTCTAAACCTGTCACCTATTTTCTAAGGATCTGTAACCCTCTGCTCCCTGCCCATTCATGTATCTGTCTAGATACATCTTAAATGACGCTATCGTGCCCACCTCCATCATCTCCGTTGGCAATGTGTTCCAGGCACCCACCACCCTCTGCATAAAGAACTTTCCACGCATATCTCCCTTAAACCTTTCCCCCTCACC
Organism: Chiloscyllium plagiosum; assembly: GCF_004010195.1. Lineage (NCBI taxonomy): Eukaryota > Metazoa > Chordata > Chondrichthyes > Orectolobiformes > Hemiscylliidae > Chiloscyllium > Chiloscyllium plagiosum. The sequence continues at coordinate 27,478,166 of NC_057716.1, read as the reverse complement.
TTGTACTCGTGACCCCTAGTAATTGAGTCTCTCCCAATCTGGGACTAGCTTCTTGCTATCCACCCTTTCCACACCTCTCATGATTCTGTTGACTTCAATCAGGTCCCTCCTCAATCTCTAACTTTCTATTGAAAATAATCCTGATCTACACAACCCCTCTTCATAGCTAGTGCCCTCCACACCAGGCAACATCCTGGTGAGCCTTCTCTACACCCTCTCCGAAGCATCCACATCCTCTGGTAATGTGGCGACCAGAACTGTACACAGTATTCCAAATGTGGCCCAACCAAAGCCCTATACAGTGTAACATGACCTGACAACTCTTGTACTCAATACCCCATCCATTGAAGGAAAGCAGGCCATATGCCTTCTTGACAACTCTATCAATCTGCATTGCCACCTTCAGGGTACAATGGACCTGAACACCCAGATCTTTCTTGGTGGGTCAATGGCCTGCTTCCACACTGTAGGGATTCTATAGTTCTATGCTGAAAATGTGTTGCTGGAAAAGCGCAGCAGGTCAGGCAGCATCCAGGGAACAGGAGAATCGACGTTTCGGGCATAAGCCCTTCTTCCTGAAGAAGGGCTTATGCCCAAAACGTCGATTCTCCTGTTCCCTGGATGCTGCCTGACCTGCTGCGCTTTTCCAGCAACACATTTTCAGCTCTGATCTCCAGCATCTGCAGTCCTCACTTTCTCCTTCTATAGTTCTATGAAATGTTGGATTGGTTATCAATCATATAGTTAATTTCCTACCATTAAAATGTAATAAATACTAAATAGTGGAGAAGAAAAGTTTTTTTGAATTGTTTTCAAAGCCCTTTGGGGTGTGAGGGGACAGGAAGGTAAAGGGGCAATGTTGAAGTGGTAATGTCACTGGACGAGCAATCCAAATACTCAGGCTAATGCTTTATAATCTCATAAATGCCGATAGTAGAATTTGAATTCAGTAAAATCTGGAACTGAGAAATAGTCTCAGTCATTGTGACCATGAAACAATCATTGATTGCTACAAAAAAAACCCATCTGGCTCATTCACATCCTTTCAGGAAGGAGATCTGCTCTTCTTACCTGGTCTGGCCTACATGAGACTCCAGACCACAATAATGTGGATGTCACATTCTGGCAAGCTATTCAGTTCAAGGGCAGTTAAAGATGGGTAATAAATGCTCTGTTTGCTGGATAATAACTCATTTCCACTGAACAAATAAAGCCAAGAATTATTTTCTCCAGTAAGGTGCAAGAAATTTAACACCATTCCTGGTTCATTGTAATGTTATATAGTTTTTAAAATTAGGTTCCCATTATATGTTGCATCAGATTTGCACCTGAATTGCAACCTTTCCAATGTCTCTCCTGCATCTCTATTACGTATAAATATATATCTGAGTAACACATTGCAGTTTGGCGCAGCAATCTCAAATTTCATTTCTAAACAGTGCAGATTCTGGAATGACCTTTTGCAGAAAGTCAGCATGAAATACATTAAGCCAGACATAAATGTCAGACAATGGATTTACCAGTTAATTAAAGTACCCATGATCAATACTTAAAATTGCATTTTTTTTCTAGTCAACACTTATCCTTTGTTGCTTTTGAGAATGGCTAACATTATTGAGTGCAGTCATTGTTGTTTTGCCTGTGGATATGGTAATCTATGATGAGGGCAAAATGAAATGTGAAAACTAATAGTGGAAAATTCACTCTGGAGGTGACTAGTGACCTTTACCACTTCACAGCCAAAAGCTGTGCTTTATCTAAATAACTGTCAGAAACATACAGATGATCTTATCTCATTTTGAAGCTCACAATGATTCAGTTGGCAATGAATCTGGGTAAAACAAAATCCCATGACAAGTAATCTAGATCTTTTAATGGTGTCAGCATAGCTCAGTGGGTAGCACTGTTGCCTAAGATGTGGATTCTGGCCACACTCCAAAGATTTTAGCACAAAATCAAAGCAGAACAGTCCTGAGAGAATCTTGAACTGTTACAGGAGCGAATACTGCAGTGGTGGAGGTGTGGTCTTTCAAATGAGTTGAAATCAAGCCCTATCTGCCCTGAATAGATTCGACGGATCCAACAACATTTATTTATTCTTTCATGGGGTATGGACAGCCTTGACCATCCAGACACGTTTGCAGTTGCCATGGACAGCCAGGTCCAACATCCTCAGGGTCTGTTGGAGAGACCCACATACCAGCACTCCATCATCCAGCCATTGATACTCAGGACCAAAGGACTGGTTGCCAGGCGATGGGGTACCTGGCGTATATTAGGTGTCCCATCCTCACAAGGAGACTGGGCAATGCTAGGGGGCAATGCTAGCCAGAGGAAACACCACACATGCAGGCCCCTCAGAAGTCTCCTCTCACGACACTCCAGAGGTGGTTAGACCCTCCACCTCCACCCCACCTACCTCTGCTGACACTTGGAAGTTCAAGCCAAGGAGGGCCCACTTGCCTCTGGGAAGAAGACCTTTAGCATACCTGGCCTGTTCACCATAAAGGCCCCCAGGGATGCCTGACCAAACTCTAGAGTAAATGTGCTCCACTGTGAAGCAGACACCCTCCAGGCCAATCACAGAACTAGGCAGTTCATTAACATGTAGCGGAAGAGAGAGGAAGAAGACCTGTTGTGGGTACTTTGGCGGCAGTGGTAACAATGTACATTGTTTGGAATGTTTCTATAAATTGCACAGTTTTGACATTGCATCCAGTTGTTTGTCTTTCTGTGTAGCCCTTAATGTAACTGTACCAGCATGTATATCATGGTCACAAGATTGACCATGGATCAATTACTGTGGCTGACAGCCTGCTGTATGGTCTGGATACAAGGTGAACAAGGCACGTACAGGGCAATGTGTCCTACTGATATCATTAACTCTCTTCCTACAGAATCAATATTCTTCCCCTGGCCTCTGCATCCAAAGGTTGTGTTGTGAACAAGGTGATCAATGAGGTCTGGGACAGGGAAGTTGACAACAAATAGTGGCTAATGTATTAAGATAACAGGGATTAAGGACCCTACAGCTCTGTGTCCTGTAAAGGGCGTTCATGTAATGTTGTTTCCCGTTGAAGGGCCTCACATTGATGGGTCCTGCAGCCCCCTCCCTCCCAGGCTAAGATATTTACCCTGCTGTTCTGAGTATGGTGGCAGCCATTTTCTTTCTCGACGCGGGTTTTGATTTCCAGCACAATGGAAGGTGACAGTGAGTATTCTATTGCCAGTTGCTTCCTGTTTCTACCTGCCCATGTTAGCAAACGTCCACTTGCCCTTCCCATGAACCCCATCGCTTTGCACCCCACTCCAGGTCCCCAACAAACCCGTCTACATGAGCCTGCACCTGCCCACTTTCCCCCGAACCTCTTCCCTAGTGCCTGGCATATGAGGTGGGTATGGTCATACACTAAAATAACACAAAGAACTGTGGATGCTAGTGATCCAAAACAGGATCAGAAAATGCTGGAGAAATGCAGCAGGTCTAGCAGCATCAGGAGAGAGCAACAGAGTTAATGTTTTGAGTCCAGTGACGCTTCTTCAGACTTCCTGCCAGTCCTGCTAAAATTCTCCATCAATTTTTATACGATCATACACTGTCCTCCCTCTTGAAGCCAAAGTGCTCCTGGTCAAGGACGGTGCCATGAATCACTGAGCAACCTAGATGCTCTTTGTAGCCAGCAGTGAGCTAAAGTCACTGGTTCAAAATCTTTGGAATTTTCTCCCCAAGGGCATTGTTGGGGGTGGGGGTCAACATTCAGCATATGGACTGCAGTGGTTGAAGATAACAGTTCACCACCTCAAAGGCAACTAGACATGGGCAATAAATGCAGGACCACCAGTGACACCACGTCCCATGAGTGAAGAATACATAAAATGTCCCCACCCTAATTTTAATGTTGACATTTTTTGACATCAGGCTTACTTAAAGTGTTTCACAAGGTAGGAAACTGAATATTAATCTGCAGGGTTGAGGTATTCATGATGCAAATGTGCCGGTGTTGGTCTCAGAAGGACAAAGTCAGAAGTCACATGACAGCAGATTACAGTTCAACAGGTTTATTTGAAATCAAAGCTCTGCTCTCTCGTCAAGTGAAAGGGTATTAATATGGCATTCAACAAGCTTTAATTCCCCATTTATTGACAACACACCACTGTAGAGCAAGAAACATGCCTCACCACTCAGCAAAAGCATAAAAGATGCAGCAAGGTGATCATGACCAAAGCCCAATTTTTGCCAGTTTTCCTGTCCAATTCCGCCATAAATTTCCCTATAGCAAATGTTGCTCAAACCACTATTGGATTCCACCTAACACATCAAAGAGTTATTACCAATGGTCGGACCAAAATCTATCCCACATTTAACATCTCTAAAAGAGATCTTCTTGTTATTCTTGTATTGCTTTTCTTTGAAGTTTGTTAAGTGCAAATTAGCTGCTGTGTTTCCTACATTACAAAGGTGACAACACTTCAAGGTGTCTAATTTGCTGGAAGGTGCTATGGGATGGTTTACGGTTACAAACATTTCCAAACAGCGAAACACATCACCTTGTGGTGTTATGTGATCCATGATAGGAGAGGGGCTAGAATCAGGGACTATGGACTGAATTTAGAGCAAGTGGTGCGGAGGGTACTTAATCAGATAAGATCCACACTAGCATTCCTAACTGTTCAACTTTACCTTAAGCACTGCCATGAAAACATATTTTGTATTACAGGGTCCAAAGTACCTAACATTCTGGGAGCATGTAGTAGATGTGGGTGAATCTATTTCAGGTAGAATGTGTGCATTCCAGCAGCCTGGATATAGTGCTATACTTATCATCTAATCCATCACATAGTGTTATTTTCCATGCGGAATACTGGCAAGAGATCAGATATGTCAACATCACAAATGAGAAACAGTAATAGTCTCACACGCCTTTTTTCATCAGAAAATCTATCCTGAGAATTCTGTTTGAAAGTTCTCCTTTTTACTCCAGAGGCATTACAGTATATATTTCGTAGTTTCCTTGCTTTCTTGGTTGAGGTCAGCTAATTCAATATAAACTGGGATTCAAACTTGAAATTTTCCATCTTTTCTAGGCTTTTCATAAGAGTACATAGACTAACTAACCCACTAAGATGCCTTGCAATAGAATCTAAATTAACTAAATTTAATTTGTAACTAAATTAATATTGTATATAATAATGAATACTTTTTTGTAAAAGCCAAAAGAATTGCAGGTACTGTAAACCCGAAATTGCTGGAAAAGCTTAGCAGATCTGGCAACAGCTGTGCACAGTTAACGTTAAGGGTCGAGTGACCCTTCCTCAAAACTGATAGCACCTAGGAAAATGCATATAATGCATATAAACCAACATTTTCCTTATCAAATGAATAAGAAGGGAAAAATTAGAATATGGGAGCAAGTTAGCCAAAAATATAAAAACAGAAATGAAACGTTTCTGCAGACGAACCATGAAGGCATCATGTCAGCTTTAAAGATATCTGCATAATTTGTGCTGATGTTCACAAAACAGCCAGATATTAAACAGATGGAATCGCTTTCAGTCCTAGTGTGGCAAAGTTTTTATCCATTTACCAACACTCAACACTACAGAGAAGCCGCAATCCAAATGAAGGCACTTGCAGAATTTAGCATGCCTGCAGTAGCTTCGATCAGAGGTGGGCCAGAGATAAAATAGTCTTACCTGCTGATGGGTCAATTTTCTATCCCTCTTGCCATTATTTTGAAGGTGGAAGGTAGGCAACACAGCTCATTAGAGTCTCTGAGGCCAGTTAAAGAGTTCCGGGAGGTGGCCAGACCAGTTCAGATGCCTCGAAGCAGAGTGTCTGAGTGTCTGATTGCCAGGCCAGGGGCCAGCATCTCAGGTAGGTGTAAATACCCTCCTTTCCATTGAGGTCACCATCTGGCCAGGCTCCCCAACCTCCCCTTTCTCTACATCAGTAGTAGTCTGGCTGCAAGATTCATTTTTTAATTTAAGATTTTAATAAGTTAGATAGAGGCCACCATCTTTTTGAAGTGCTCTGCTCTGTTACATACCCCTTATTTCAGCCAGCTGCTCCTTCCAAGCTAGTTGATTGTCCAGTTTCTAGAGTCTAGCCAGCCTCTCTAATTGAACAGGGAGTTATATAAGGGTGTTTACTTGTACAATTGCAAATAGAAACTGTTTCTCCCCCAGGGGTCAGTCTGAGACTTGGAAATGCTCTCGATCTCTGTTCCCAACCTTCGGAAATCCATTCTTGTATTATGTGCTTTCTCCACCTGCCTCTTTCTGGCAAGTGAGAATGAAATTTAGTTCGCTCTTATTCAATAGAGAGTCAAAGTAATCTCCCCTATGGAAGCATAGATGGCAAAATGCAAAATTTTGTAAACATCGCGAGTTCCAGATTGAAAGGAGCTAGATATATAAATGTTCATTGCAATGATCAGCTTCATAGTCAATAGCAATGCAATCCTTGCCCAGCAGTTGTTGTTGCAACAGGCACCAGATTTCAGTGGGGACATCTTTACTGACTCACAGACTTCAAGATTCAGTAGAGAATTATTTCTTAAACTCTCTGTGCTGATCCTCCTACTGAGGATTCTTTTGGACGAATCTCTCCTCCCTCTTCTAACAACTTTTCCTATTACATGACTTTTGTTCATTCTTCAAGTCGCATTGCATTGCAAGAGAAATGCCTAATCGTGCAGTAATTCTCAAATGTTTTAAACTGCAGTCCACTTAGGCATGGAAAAAAAATCTCATGGACTGCCTTGCGGTCTTACTCCCCCTGTTTTCCTTTGCCACTGCCAAAAAGCTCTTCAGAATTTAGATTTAAAATGTCACTGCTTTTGATGGAAGACCAAAGAGGCGTGTCCGGTTCCAAGCTGAAGAACCTCACTCTCATGTTAGGCTGGGTAGTCAGCCAGTTCTCCTTTGTTTTCAGCCATACGGGCATTGAAAATCCAATTTTGCAGTTGCATGTTATAACAGTGACATAAATATAAAATTATTCATGGTTATTCATACTTTCAATGTCAGAAGTTACATTGATTATGTTACACCATCAGTGGTGAGGATGAAGGTTCTAACCTGAATATCAAATATCCTCAGCCATGACATTCTGCATCCGTGACCTACTTTTTGGATCAGCCCTCAGATAATCAGGGGGACCACCACAGATTGTATAGGTCTCTGGAACATACTTTGAGAACAATTCTATGTTTGTCCACTATCAAGGAGCCCCCTGATTTGTACAGAAGTTTTGAAGTGAGCAAAAAGTGCTTCAGTTACTGTTATGTAAATTGCAACAATCTAAAGTACTAAATCTTGTAGAATAGAAGGAACAGCCAGTAGAAATCAACAAGCAAATATCCCCCAAGTAATTGATGATCTCTTTAACATGCACTGGTTGGGATTCTTTCCTACAGCTGAATATGTTGGGACGTTCAATGTCAAAGTGGCACTGTTGTTGTCAACTTGCACACAGGTTGACACCATGATCTGTCTGTTCTGCATACTGTTAGTCACTCCTTACTGTATGCTTGCCAATGTTTGCACCAATATAACAGGAAGTATGATTCACCCAGAAGTCTGTACATGCTAACAAATCCAATTGCTCACCCAAAGTGCTCCAACATACGCATTTTCAAATAATGCTTTTAGACTCAAGCAGAAAGTGTCAGATTCTGGAAATGAGGCTGAAATAAGGCACATGGCATGGAAAAAGAAGATATACAAAGATTTTGAAACAACATCCAAACAATAACTAGTAACTCAGCCTGATCTCATGCACTATTTCAGAAAGGAAATTCTTAAAGATTCTTTTGCTTTCCCAAGAAAAATGTGCTATGCTGTATCTCTTACAGCTAATGGCTAGATATTTTGCAGAGACATTCAGCAATTCAGGATCAGTGTATTCTTGAACGTGTTTATGGACACCAGTGGGAATTGAATCATCTTGTATTCTGCAGAAGACCTTCAATAAACTGCAATTGTTCAAAATGAGAATTAAGATGAGGTACCTTCTGGTGGTGTTAGTGGTAATCAACAAGTAATGCAGGGTCAGGATCCAGAGATTGAGTTCAAATAAATTCAAATGTATTTAAAAATAACTCTCGATATAAAAGCAATGCCAGTAAACGTGACCGAGAAACGGTCAGTCTTTCGTAAAACCCAATTGGATCACAGAATCCTAGAAACATACAATAGAGAAAAGACCTTTTGTCTCATTGATTTTGCACCAACAAAAATCTATTCACTTGTTTCTTTAGGGAAAGTAATCTGCTGACTTAACTTGATCCAATAAATAACTTAAAATCATTTGGTAGAATGTCTCATTGGCAGAATATTCAAAAAAGCATCAGAGTGAGAAGGCCCCTCCCCATCAGATCCTTCATGCACACCTGAGATTTCAATAGCGCCACACACTATGTTCAAAGTGGCTGCTGTGGGAAAGAAACCAACTCCCACTTCCTGCTGAAATGTAATTTTACAAAGAAGTTCTGGAAAGAATCAGAGTAATTTTTGTCCCGGTCCAATGTAAATATCACTGTGACTTTGTGCTTTATGAGCTGCTCCCAAGATCAAACACTGAAATAAACATTAGTTGCAGCTAGACCATCAGCTTGATGAAAGATGCTCTTTATTCTGTCCGAAACTCACTGGACTTCCAGTGCAAAGGGCTATGCACTGAGTATTATGGACTGGCACATTCCAAAGTTCAGGACTACTGAGGGACACACTCTAAGTCCTGGGGCAGTTGCAAAGGTATAATGGGAGAAAGGTTACCATCTAAAGCCTTTATGCCATAGTACAATGGAGGCCTGGTGACTGGCATGTAAAGAATTTTGTAAATATTAACTGCAATTGTAAAAGTACTAACATTGAATTATGTATTGTCACATGCATTTTGTTACAAAATATAGCGAAAAGTATTATATAGTGTTGCCAGTTTAATGCCATTTTAAAACACAAAGAAAAACTAAAATATAGAATATAGAGGCAGAAAAATGAAAAAAAATAAAGTGTCCCAACATATCAGTCTTTTGTGTTAAGTGCTCCATATTAGGCCATGGGCCTGCTGGCCAGGCACGGGTCCCCTTGGCTGCACCATCACCACTGGAACAAAAGTCATCACTTTTGATACCATCTTGTCTTCATTGATGCCTTCACCATTATGAATCCTCACTGGACCTCACTCAATTCAAACACCACCAATGAGTCCACTTGGGTCCTCTGGGCCCATCACGCCGATGCAAATGCTGTTGATACCACCAGCTCTCTTACTGGGCCCAAACTCACCTCCACTGCCACCTCCACGAATCTGCATTGGGAGCAGACACTGCTGGGAACCCAAACTTGCCTCCACAGCAGCAGCCATGACTTAGCGCTAGGACTGCCTTGATGATGCAGAAGCCACAAGAACCCAAACTTGCTTCCGATGCCACAAGTCTGCACTATTAGCCCACTTGAGTCTGCGCTCCTGGCATCCCTGCCTACTTTCCACTGCCAATGCCATCACTGCAACTGAGCCCTTCACCAAGAGATAAGTAAAATAAACTAACATGCAGTGTTTGAAGAAAATGATTTGGTTTGTATTTTATGTCATGTCAAGTTTTAACAGACGTAATCCACTTTTAAACATTTTTTGAATAAAGTATATTTGGAAAAAGTTCCCTTTAAAGTGACTTGGCTAGCCAATCAGATGTATCAAACTAAAAGGAGAAACAATGTTTTCACAGGCAACAAGGGATGTGAAATAAATGTTTAGTAATGCTCTTATCCAGACAATCAGTTAAAACAAGGACAGGAGTGACAGCTTCAAAATTAAATTGTTGTTTGAGAGACATAAATTAATTAGGTTTTTGGGCAACACACATATAACATGCATTTATTCAGCATTTACAATGTAGCAAAATGCCTTCAGGCACTTCACTGGAACATGGCTTAACAAAATTTGACTTTGAAATACATAAAAAAAGCTAATTCAAAGACTGCTGTAAGAGATAGGTTTTACAGAATAAAGGGAAGGAATGGCCACCAATGGGATAAGGGTCTACACCTTACTAACCAGGTGACAAGAGAGGAAAAAGCAGAATTTTGATCCGCAAGAGAAGAGAAAGGATTGCAAATGAAATGCTTCTCATGCCTGCAGTAACATTTACTCACTAAGCATTGGGCAAAAAGGGCAATTCATAAGTCAGAGTAACAGCAAACAGGAATGTTACCTCAATCACAGTCTCCTCCCAGAGTGTGTTGGCCATAGATGGCCACCATCTGGGCAGACGGTCGCAGTGACATCACACAATCACAAAAGAGCTTGATGAGGGTTGTTGATGCTTTAAAACTGATTAAGAGAAAACTAAAAAATAAATGTATCTTTAGAATTAAAATTAGATTTATCGTCAGCGTACTCAAATATTAAGCATAGGAGTACGGTGAAATGTATACAATGTTGCCACATACAATGTGGGTAGCACAGTGGCATATTGGTTAGCACTGCTGCCTCACGGCGCCAGAGACCTGGGTTCAATTCCTGCCTCAGGCAACTGTCTGTGTGGAGTTTGCACATTGTCTGTGCGGGTTTTCTCCAGGTGCTCTGGTTTCCTTCCACAGTCCAAAAATGTGCAGGTTACGTGAATTGTCTATGCTATGGCTTTGTGCATGGGAAATCATGTCTCACAAACTTGATTGAATTTTTTGAAGAAGATTGATAAGGGCAGAGCAGTAAATGTGATCTATATGGACTTCAGTAAGGCGTTCGACAAGGTTCCCCATGGGAGACTGATTAGCTCTCATGGAATACAGGGAGAACTAGCCATTTGGATACAGAACTGGCTCAAAGATAGAAGACAGAGAGTAGTGGTGGAGGGTTGTTTTTCAGACTGGAGGCCTGTGACCAGTGCAGTGCCACAAGGATCAGTGCTGGGCCCCCTGCTTTTTGTCATTTACATAAATGATTTGGATGCGAGTGTAAGAGGTACAGTTAGTAAGTTTGTAGATGACACCAAAATTGGAGGTGTAGTGGACATGAACAGGGTTACCTCAGATTACAACAGGATCTTGATCGGATGGGCCAATGGGCTAAGCAGTGGCAGATTGCGTTTAATTCAGATAAATGCGAGGTGCTGCATTTTGGGAAAGCAAATCTTAGCAGGACTTATACACTTAATGGTCAGGTCCTAGGGAGTGTTGCTGAATAAGGAGACCTTGGAGTGCAGGTTCATAGCTCCTTGAAAGTGGAGTCGCAGGTAGATAGGATAGTGA
>NC_057716.1:27463548-27466745 GCF_004010195.1 Chiloscyllium plagiosum | reverse complement strand
TTTTAGAGGCATTTGGATGGGTATATGAATAGGAAGGGTTTGGAGGGATGTGGGCCGGGTGATGGCAGGTGGGACTAAATTGGGTTGGGATATCTGGTCGGCATGGATGGGTTGGACCGAAGGGTCTGTTTCCATGCTGTACATCTCTATGACTCTAAATTGCCCATAGTGTTAGCTGAAGGGGTAAACATAGGGGAATGGGTCTGGTTGGGTTGCTCTTCGGAGGGTTGGTGTGGACTTGTTGGGCCGAAGGGCCTGTTTCCACACTGTAAGTAATCTAATCATATAGTGCCATCTTAGGTACAAAGTACAAGCTTTCAATTCTTATTTATAAATAATTTATATCAGAAGTATTTCACTGATAACTTGCTGAATTCAAACCAGTTAATCCCACATACTTTTGAGTCTGTAGGATTAATAAAATTATTCCACAAGAAACTATCCAAGATTGTTACCTTCCTCCAAACAACCTGCTTAATTTTATGATTCGGAGATGCCGGTGTTGGACTGGGGTGTACAAAGTTAAAAATCACACAACACCAGGTTATAGTCCAACAGGTTTAATTGGAAGCACACTAGCTTTCGGAGCGACGCTCCTTCATCAGGTGATTATCAATCACCTGATGAAGGAGCGTTGCTCCGAAAGCAAGTGTGCTTCCAATTAAACCTGTTGGACTATAACCTGGTGTTGTGTGATTTTTAACTTTGCTTAATTTTATTCAGCCTTCACTGTACTGTAAATGTCTATGGTATTTTAAGAGTCTGGGGTTTCTCTCTTCAGAATATATACTTCCCTATTTAAAGAGTGCATAAAAGAGTATGGTAACAGAAAAGACTCAAATGAGATAATTTAATAATTTTACATTTTATTTATAAAAATTAACAAACAACACTTTTAATGAGATAAATAATGTGTTATACAAAAAGGATCAAAAGATATAATACCAAATCTAACAGAATCAAGTTTGATATTATTTGTAATCTATTCAAGAATATCTGATAGAATTTCCATCAACAGTTGAAGCTTTACCTTAAAGCCCAAGTGAGTAAGTAAGGGAATAAAAAAATGTCTTTTGAGAAATATGAGGGTCTCTTATACTTCTAACAACATAGTGAAAGAATGTTATTTTTATATTGTTCTGATTCCACCGCTTTGCAAATGTGAGTGTTAAACCAATGCATAGGTTCCTCACTTTCAAGTGATGTTGCATTATTCCTTAATTATTCAATTCAAATTCCTTTATGAAGTCGTGATCTTTTATCTAGACTTGATAAAGGTTTATCAGGGGAAAAAATATTTCATTCTCATCTTTAAAGGTGTTATTTCAGCCTGGTGCCTAATGGTATTAATGTGATTAAAAAATCTTCATTGCTATCTCCTAACAATTGTATGTTTCAGGTTTTATGGCTCCAGTATCTCTCCTATAGTTAACACCTTATTTCACTCCTAGGCATGGTGGCACCATGTTTATTTCCAAGCCTTCTTAATTTCAAAGTGAACCATACTACTTTTCCTGCCAGCTGCAATGGAGTATTTAATGGTTATCTCCTTACACTATATGAATCCTTATCTGTAAATGATTTTAATATCTGTGCGTATCCTATCTATTTAGGTATATTATTTCTCAATCAAATCTATATTTGTAACCAGACATTGCTACAATCCCCTTCTTTGGATTTCTTTGAACATACATACTGTACTCCCACTTCTACTGTAATGAGCAAATGACCTGAACAAGGACATACATCTTCCCAGGTGTACCATGCTGGGGGAGAGTAAACAACCCTTTCTACCATTCGGAGTCCCTCTATCTTCTTACTTAATTCATAGATTCATATAGGCAGAAAAGGCCCTACAGCCCATCGAGCCTGCATCGCTACCTTTTCAAGTGTGCTAATCCCAATTTCCTGCACTTGTCCCATATCCTTAAATATTAGGGGAGTGCTAGTTCGGAGTTCATGTGGTCCTCAACCAAAGCTGACCCCTTGCACCCCAGGCTGTGCCCACTGATCAGAATAAACACTTTTTTTTACCATCCAAAGAGATATCAAGCAATTCCTTGTATAAAGACATTCCATATGGTTGATTTCAGTGAGTTGACACTCAGGAGTTTGAATCCATCCTCCAGTATTCTGATGAAAAGTCATTGGACTCAAAATACTGCCAGACCTGTTGAGTTTCTCCAGTAACTTCTGTTTTTGTTTCAGACCTCCAGCATCCGCAGTCCCTTGTTTTACATTACTGCAGGGTGATTATGTGGGCAGTTGCATCTTTGTTTCTGTCAGCTGCTGTTCCAGTGAAGTGTCACTACAAAGCAGTATGTCTATGTATACATGGTTACACAAATAATCGCAACCTTCTCCACTTGCTGTATCCTCCGCTGTAGAGAGGAGCCCCTCATTTTGTCAACAATAAGTCTTCCTTGACAGAGACATGGGAGTGTTGGGAGTGGAGTTCGACCTCGATCACATCAGTGGGAAATTGATTAGATGTTACCGAATAATATGAAAAATATTAGAATCATCTTTTTTTAGATTAGATTACTTACAATGTGGAAACAGGCCTTTCGGCCCAACAAGTCCACACCGACCCTCCGAAGAGCAAACCACCCAGACCCATTCCCCTACGTTTACCCCTTCACCTAACACTATGGGCAATTTAGCATGGTCAATTCACCTAACCTGCACATCTTTGGACTGTGGGAGGAAACCGGAATACCCAGAGGAAACCCACGCAGACATGGGGAGAATGTGCAAACTCCACACAGTTGCCTGAGGCGGGAATTGAACCCGGGTCTCCGGGCACTGTGTCACCGTGCCGCCCACCTCCTCAATCGTCTTATGTCATATTATTATGAACAAATAATTATTAACAATTCAGTAATATTTGAACTGTTTTAATCACAAATTTCTAAAATAAAAAACATAGAAACCAAAAAGCTCTCTGAGGAACAAGCTATTTTGTTAGGTTCCCAATTCTTTCCTACCACGAATCAGTCTGATTAGATGTGGTAGCAAAAGAATTGGGAACCTAGCAAAATAGCTTGTCCCTCAGAGAGTTTTTCATTTTGATGCACTTTGTTTTAGAAACTTTTGATAAAAAGAGTTTAAATATTACTGAATTGTTAATAGTTATTCATTCATAATAATACAATGACTTAGGAAGACTGAGGAGGGGATTCTAAAAAGGAAAGAGG
>NC_057716.1:27423293-27463048 GCF_004010195.1 Chiloscyllium plagiosum | reverse complement strand
TCTTGATGAGCTAATATTTACATTTATCAATTATGGTAAAAAGTACAATTAGTAAAACAAATTACATTGATCCTTTTCTTGGAAGGGAGAAAGTGAGGACTGCAGATGCTGGAGATCAGAGTCGAGAGTGGGGTGCTGGAAAAGCACAGCAGGTCAGGCAGTATCCAAGGAGCAGAAGAATCGACATTTCGGGCATAAGCCTTTCCTGTTCCTTGATGCTGGCTGATTTGATTAGATTTAGATTAGATTCCCTACAGTATGGAAACAGGCCCTTCGGCCCAACCAGTCCACACCGACCCTCCGAAGAGTAACCCACCCAGACCCATTTCCCTCTGACTAATGCACCTAACACTATGGGCAATTTAGCATGGCCAATTCACGTGACCTGCACATCTTTGGATTATGGGAGGAAACCGGAGCACCCGGAGGAAACCCACGTAAACACGGGGAGAATGTGCAAACTCCACACAGACAGTCGCCCGAGGCTGGAATCCAACCTGGGACCCTGGTGCTGTGAGGCAGCAGTGTTAACCACTGAGCCCTTTGCTGTGCTTTTCCAGCACCTCACTCTTGCCCCTTTTCTTGGATGTTTCTTTCACTTCATTTTAGATTCTATTTCAATCCAATCATAATCATTTATTCTACTATCTTAAAATGGTAAATAAAAAGTGAATGATCCAATGGTTTTAACATCCTGATTTTCTGTATTTGAATATTTTACTGCAATTGACTGCATACCTACTGGCTGACATTATTATCACTTCACACCGAGATAAGCACTTGACTTGAGGCCAGCATTCAACAGAGTTAAACTGTCACAAAACCCCAGACAGCAAATCTGATCATGGACACCACATTACATTCATAGATAGCTTATTTTGAGGACAGCAGGAAACACCTTTGCTTTGCAGCGACTGCAAATTCCTCGGCTAATGTTCAAAGATGCTGCACCTTTATCCATCAGCGGTGAAAGAAAGTGAATTTATAATTTATTGTGATAAAAGTTTTCCTCATCAAGTGTCAGTTGGATAAAAGCAATACATATACAACAATACTAGTATTTTTTTACCCATATACTTAGAGAATGATCTGAAAAATCTCATGATATTATGCCTGTGAACAAACCTGTAAATAAGTCACATTTATAATAAATCACATGATTTGGAGAGTCAGTGAGCTGAATGACCTCCTTCAGCACTGTAATGATTCTGTGATTTATTAACAAGAATGTGACTCCCCCAATGATATGATAGACTACCATAATCTTTCTGCCCTGTCCAATCAAAAGACCAGGATGAATTCTGGGAACTTGAAGTAATGCATATATATATATATATATATATACAAACTTTGAACCCTTTGCCCTAACATAATTTGCTGGCAACAAGCAGAAGAACAAACGTCCAAAGACCTCCTTATGAAAAGCGGAAATGACAGCTAATATTTTACAATAGTTTCATGTTTGAAATGCTCAGATGGCCACTTACTCCATGTGTATAAATTCATCCCGTACTTCCCCCATCTTCCTCCTCCATTTCAATTTGTGCTTTCCTTTCTTATTTTCCCCTCTCCTAACAGCCCCCTCAATCCACTACTCACTCTTTTCTTATATAGAGTTTTCCTTCAGTATCCATACCATTTGCTTTTCCATTATTCCGTTAATTGACAGTATCCTTCTATTTTTCAGTACTTTTGTTTGCAGAAAGGGACTGCTTTAAATAAACAAAGATCGTGGAAAGGAATACTGCACTTTTTAAAAGCAAGTAAATGTTGTTTATTCAAGTAGTGGGGGACATTACGACACGTGAACTGGAGGCCAGAGTGTGTACGAAGGGAGATTTGGCTGGCAACAAATTGCTGATAACTCTGTGGAGTTCTGCTTTCCAACAAGCATGCAATTAGCTCTGAGGTAGTTGAACAGCTTATGAGTTAATGTTTGGTCAGATCACCAAAAAGAAAGAAGCTGTTCTTTTGTCACCAGTAAAAATTACCTCAAGCCTGATTAAACCAGTGTATTTTCCCTCATCAGTACCTATAAGCTGTGGCTCCTAACCAAGAAATCAGAGACTTTCTAAGTATGAACCAGCTGTCTTGTGACTCCTATAAGCAAATAAAAGTACCTGGAGAAGAAAGATCGAGTGGCAGTAGATCCTGACAAGCCAAAAGGATAATCTGTGAACCCTGTGTACAGGACATTGAACTACCTTCTTAGTCTTGCCCTCTGCCCAATTCCACTGATGCATTTTTTGTAAGTGTCTTTATAGGAGAGGCTTCATAGAGCTTTAACTCATAGTTATATGTCAATAGTTCATTGTTGTCTACTTGTAGCTGGAATCTAATTGTCATAAATATTAATTCTTGTTACAAACAGAAACCTTGCCTGTGCTTTCTGTCAACCTGAGTCTAAAAGACAGATAAATACTTTTATAAAATCTTTTACTTTTGTGGTGACTCCTGGAAATAGCCAGCCTTGATTTCCAGCATACTACACCATTTAAGTTTGACATAACCAACTTTCTTCAGTTTAATCAATACCAACAGAGATTTGCTTGTTGTTCAACTCAATGCTGCTTGTGGGATCATGCTTTGGACCAACCAAGTGTAATGTTCACCTACATAACAGGAATGAATGTCCTTCAATGTAATTAAGCTGCAATGTTTGAGGTTTATTGTGGCACTACATGGTAGCAAGTTCTTTCTTGCTAATAAGCATTAAGTAATGAGTTTGTTACCTTACTTGAATGTTAAGAGAGATCCTTAATCCTTACCGCTGAAAATAAAATCACAGTTTTAGAGACCCAATCCGTGAAGGACAAATGCCTGAGTCAGTCATGCCTATCCTAAACAAAAGGAAAGGTAAAGTAATGCTGCTTTTCAAGTTCCCACACTTCAAATCTGTCATCAGACTTGGTACTGGTTTAGGTGAGGAGAGTGGAAGTGCAACTCCAAAAAGGAAAAATCAGCCCCAAAACGAACCCTCGCATTCACCCAGGGAATGCAGCCACAAGTGCTTTGTTTTTGGTGGTTACACTTTGAATCACAATATATTTTAAAAGTGTCTCAACACCTGAGTAATTTTTTTTTGGATGTGCAAACCACTTGTTAAAGAGCCTTTCTAATCATGATACACATGATGTAGAAGGCTGTTCAACCCTTTTTTAAAAAGTTGTATATTTCTGTGCACAGATTGAAAACCTTGATTTTTAACATGCAGTTATAAATTATAGATGAATTGATTTTAAAAAAGGAAAAGTACTTTTAAAAATGTTATAGTAAAACTGCTTTTTTTAGTATATCATTAAAATATTCAAATCAGTAGTGAGATATCTGTCCATAGAAAGAACACACGTGCTAACTGTGACAAGGGTTCAGGCTATGCAGAGTCTTCATTTTTATAAAAAAGAGAAAAGGCTGAAGGGACATGAGGGAGGAGTTTGGGAAACACAGATTACATGTGGGCAAGCCTTAATTGACTGGGGTCATTTGCATTCACAGAGTTGCTGGAAGGGGGTTTTACTGCTGCAATCGGAGACTGTGAGGGGGGACAGGAGGCAAGAAGGGAAAACCTTCCCAGAAGCGAGGGAAGGTCGGCGAAGAGAGGAAAAGAAATCTGCTGCAACCCAGGAAGGAGGAGGTGGGGGGAACGCCATGGCACAAATGGACATGGAACAACTGAGGAGCAGGGGCGCTGGCAAAGCCATCGCGGTGTTGACCAGCGGAGGAGATGCACAAGGTGACTTTCTTTTTAACGGTCTCCTTCGAACAGATTTGATTTTTTAAAAAATATAAATCCCCCACCCCAAAATCAGCCCACCAAGGTCGCCGCATTCTGCGGGCGTGACCGGCTATTTCATCCAATACCCCCCCCCCCTCAGTAAAATATCAGGGAGAAATCGGAGATAATTGATTTTCAGACACAATAAATGAAAGCACCGGGATTATGACTAAACGAGGGATTGAAGACCAGGTTTTTCTTCAGAGTTCCTCTGTCATCAAGAGGGTGATGATAATGGGGGGGAAGAGTAGGATGGTCGCTAGTGAAGCGATTCATGTTTCCTTTTCATGGTTGGCAAAGTTTCCCCCCCTCCCTTCATAATTCAATTTTGGGGAATGGTTTATCTGTAGGTTTCAGTTCAGATTACGTATTGGAGATCATTGAGAATTGATTTTTTTTAATGTGTAATACCTTCATATAATCCCCTCCCCTCCACCTGTTTCAGTTTTCATGTCGGCTTGGCTCCTTTGTTGTTAAACCTCCCGGTCGCTAAGTGAATGATAATATGTGACTGGCCCGCTGCCTCCCGCCTTCCTCGAGCTCTAACGGACGGAACTCGAGCCCAACGGCCAAATCCATCCGTTAAGTTCTCCCCCGGGCTCGCCGCCATCATTGATATGGGCACACGCCGGTTCGAACGGCGAATGGGTTTGTTTTCGCGACTTGTTCTTCCCTCGTTTACGATTTTTTTTTCCTCTTGTTTGTATAATGGCCAACGGATTGGGGTTTTTCTTGGGGGTAGTTTTTTTTTAAAAAGTCGTCTTGTTTTCATTGCCAGTCTCAATGATGGCGTCTGAGTCACGTAGTGGCGGACGTGCTGCCGGTCAGGTTGTCCCTGAGAATTAGTCTCAGGGACTGGGAAGGTGCTCACTGTGCGCACGCGCGGTTGTGTTCCAAATTCATAAAGTTGTGGTAGGCCATTTGGCCCACAATGTCTATGAAGACCAACAAACACAAAACTGTACTACAGTATCCTATTTACCATGTGCTTGATCCATAGCCATACGCCCTGGCATTTTATGTGCTCATCCAGATGCTTCTTAAATGTTCCAAGAATACCTGACTCCCACCACCCTCTCTGCCAGCATTTTCTATACCTCTACCACCCTCTGGGTTTTCCTTCTGATCTCCACTAAACCACTTGCTTCTCACCGTAATATTATGCCTCCCGACCTTGGACATGTGTGCAGTGGGGAAGAAATTTTCACTGTCTGCTCCGTCTATACCTTTCACCGTTTTGTGTACCTCAGAACGATTTCCCAGCAGCCTTCTTCTACTCCAAACTCAACCTATTCAGTCTCTCCTCATAACTGAGACTTTTCATCCCTTGCAACATTCTGATTAACCTCCCCTGCACCCTCGCCAGTGCAGTCACGTCACTCCGATAATGTGGTGATCAGAACTGCACATGATATTCCATCTGTTGCGGTGTAACTAATGTCTTCTAAAGGTCTGGGTGGATTACTCTTCGGAGGGTCGGTGTAGACTTGTTGGGCCAAAGGGCCTGTTTCCGCATTGTAGGGAATCTAATCTAATTCTCTCTGCGCCCACCTTGTCAATCCCCTTTAGCATCATATACACCTCAGTTAGATCTCCTCTCATTCTAAACTTGAAAGTATACAAATCATATTAAAAGAAACATGTAGCTGCTTGTGGCACTTCTGAAACAGGATAACCAATGTGAAAAGTGTATTCCTTTTCTCAGCATGCAACCTCATTTTGACAAATTCCATGTGCTTGGCCAAAGCTAATTTTGGACAAGGTCCACCTTATAAAGTTTCTTTGAAGTTGACTGCTCTATTTGGGTCTTGGATCTAAAACTTCAACTCATCCCTGCTCTAGTTCACAGTCTGGATATGGCCACAATACAAATGTTCATTCCTCATGCTTGCTGACCTCCATTCAGTCTGTTGCATTTCTAACCTATCATTTATTCTTTTCCCCAAGAGAATCTCACTGCTATTAAGTGAGCTAACTTTAGTAGGTGTGAGATTACTGTGGCATCAATTCTAAATTTAACCTTAGGCTGACCTATCTGCTTTTTTGCAAGCTTCCAGAAAATTATAAAATACAAAGGACATTTTGAGAACATCATACCTGATGAAGGGCTCCTGCCTGAAACGTCGATTTTCCTGCTCGTCTGATGCTGTCTGACTTGCTGTGCTTTTCCAGCACCACTCTAATCTTGACTCTAATCTCCAGCATCTGCAGTCCTCACTTTTGCCTGAGAACAGTTGTTGATGTGTTTGCCATGGGGGACTGCATCATCCTTGCATTTTTAAAGCACTTTCTGCATGTCATTTATAGAACATTGTGCATTACAACCAAATCACTACCATGGCAACACTACAAAAAAAGTAGTAAACTCCCAGAAACAGAAACCTGGCAGTGATCAGGTAATCAGTTTAAATCATGTTGCTTGAAAAATTACTATTTGCCAGTATATCACAGAGAACTCCCCTGCCCACTTTCAAATGTGAAATGCTATGTGATCTTTTATCCAGTTGAGAGGGCACATGGTGCCTCAGTTTGGATTTAGTTCTGTGTTCCCTCACTATTAACAGGGAAGTGATGGCATAGTCATATTATTGCTAAACAATTGACCTAGAGACCAGGATAATGTTCTGGGGACCACATGGCGGATAGTGGAATTTGAATTTAATAAAAATCTCCAATGAAGAGTATAACGATGATCGTGAAAACATTGCCGATGGTTGGAAAAACTCATCTGCTTCACTAATGGCCTTCAGGGAAGGAAATAATTTTCTTTCCCGGTTTGGGCTACATGTGACTCCAGACCCACAGCAACGTGGTTGATGCTTAACTACCCTCTGGGCAATTAAGGACGAGCAGTACACCCATTTACCATAAATGAATAATTTTAAAAAACCACTGCACTGGAGTCTCTGTCTATAGAGTCATAGAGATGTACAGCATGGAAACAGACCCTTCGGTCCAACCCATCCATGCCGACCAGATATCCCAACCCAATCTAGTCCCACCTACCAGCATCCGGCCCATGTCCCTCCAAACCCTTCCCATTCATATATCCATCCAAATGCCTCTTAAATGGTGCAATTGTACCAGCCTCCACAACTTCCTCTGGCAGCTCATTCCATAAACATTTCATCCTCTGTGTGAAAGGTTGCCCCTTAGGTCTCTTTTATATCTTTCCCTATCTCGACCTAAACCCTATGCCCTCTAGTTCTGGACTCCCTGACCCCAGGGAAACAACTTTGTCTATTTATCCTATCCATGCCCCTCATAATTTTGTAAACCTCCATAAGGTCATCCCTCAGCCTCCGATGCTCCAGTGAAAATAGCCCCAGCCTGTTCAGCCTCTCCCTATAGCTCAAATCCTCCAACCCTGGCATCATCCTTGTAAATCTTTTCTGAACCCTTTCAAGTTTCACAACATCTTTCTGATAGGAAGGAGACCAGAATTACAAGCAGTATTCCAACAGTGGCCTAACCAATGACCTGTACAGCCGCAACATTACCTCCCAACTCCTGTACTCAATACTCTGACCAAAAAGGAAAGCATACCAAACATCACCTTCACTATCCCATCTATCTGCGACTCCACTTTCAAGGAGCTATGAACCTGCACTCCAAGGTCTCTTTGTTCAGCAACACTCCCAAGGACCTTACCATTAAGTGTATAAGTCCTGCTAAGATTTGCTTTCCCAAAATGCAGCACATCGCATTTATCTGAATTAAACTCCCTCTGCCATTGGCAGTCCATTGGCCCATCTGATCAAGATCCTGTTGTAATCTGAGGTAACCTTCTTTGCTGTCCACTACACCTCCAATTTTGGTGTTATCTGCAAACTTACTAACTACACCTCTTATGCTCGCATCCAAATCACTTATATAAATGACAAAAAGTAGAGGACCCAGCACCGATCCTTGTGGCACTCTGTTGGTCACAGGCCTCCAGTCTGAAAAACAACCCTCCACCACCACCCTCTGTATTCTACCTTTGAGCCAGTTCTGTATCCAAATGGCTAGTTCTCCCTGTATTCCTTGAGATCTAATTTTGCTAACCGGACTCCCATGGGAAACTTGTTGAACGCCTTACTGAAGTCCATATGGATCACATCTACCGCTCTGCCCTCATCAGTCCTCTTTATTACTTCTTCAACAAACTCAATCAAGTTTGTGAGACATGATTTCCCACGCACAAAGCCATGTTGACTATCCCTAATCAGTCCTTTCCAAATCAAATACATGTACATCCTGTCCCTCAGGATTCCCTCTAACAACTTGCCCACCACCGATGTCAGGCACACTGGTCTATAGTTCCCTGGTTTGTCCTTACCACCCTTCTTAAACAGTGACACCACCGTAGCCAACCTCCAGTCTTCCGGCACCTCACCTGTGACTATTGATGATACAAATAACTCAGCAAGAAGCCCAGCAATCACTTCTTTAGCTTCCTGCAGAGTTCTAGGATACACCTGATCAGGTCCTGGGGATTTATCCACCTTTATGCGTTTCAAGACATCCAGCACTTTCTCTTCTGTAATATGGACATTTTTCAAGATGTCACCATCTAATTCCCTACATTCTATATCTTTCATATCCTTTTCCACAGTAAACACTGATGCAAAATACTCATTTAGTATTTCCCCATTTTCTGTGGCTCCACACAAAGACCGCCTTGCTGATCTTTGAGGAGCCCTATTCTCTCCCTAGTTACCCTTTTGTCCTTTAATATATTTGTAAAAATCCTTTGGATTCTCCTTAATTCTATTTGCCATAACTATCTCATGTCCCTTTTTTGCCCTCTTGACTTCCCTCTTAAGTAAACTCCAACTGCCTTAATACTCTTCTAAGGATTCACTCAAGCTATCCTGTCTCTACCTGACATATGCTTTCTTCCTTTTCTGAAACAAACCCTCACTTTCTTTAGTCATCCAGCATTCCCTATACCTCCCTGCCTTTCCTTTCACCCTGACAGGAATATACTTTCTCTGGTTATTCATTATCTCATTTCTAAAGGCTTCCCATTTTCCAGCCTTCCCTTTACCTGCGAACATCTGCCTCCAATCAGCTTTTGAAAGTTCTTGCCTAATACTGTCAAAATTGGCCTTTCTCCAATTTAGAACGTCAACTTTTGGATCTGGTCTATCCTTTTCCATCACTATTTTAAAACGAATAGAATTATGGTCACTGGCCCCAAAGTGCTCCCCCACTGACACCTCAGTCACTTGCCCTGCCTTATTTCCCAAGAGTAGGTCAAGTTTTGCACCTTCTCTAGTAGGTACATCTACATACTGAATCATAAAATTTTCTTGTACACACTTAAGAAATTCCTCTCCATCTAAACCCTTAACACTATGGCAGTCTTTTGCATTCAAGCCGCAAAGTGGGATTTGAACCTGAAATGTTGTGCCAATGAGCGTGCCAACTACTGAGCCATTTTTTATATTTACTTTTGACCTTTGGAATTGATAGCAGCTCCGGTTTTGTCTCTCTAGTTGGAATGTTATTTATATTGTTGTCTTTCCCATTGGTGGGTATCATTTGGTGTCAGTATACTCACTTTGGAGAGAAAATGTCATTGATACAATGTAATTGTTTTACATACAGTAATTGTAACTTTTACCAAAGAGCTTTCGACACAATTTCTCAAAGATGTTCCTATCAGAGAGCTTTGTCAGGTGACGCTACGTATTAACTATTTTCGAGAACTTTAAAGAGAGACTTGGTTAGTGTCCTTTTTCATTCAGTCTCAAATTTCAGTGGTCTCAACATCTGTAGCTTTTTGGGGGACTGACTATCCAGATGCTCACTGTCAATTCTCAAAGTTCTTCCAGATAATATTGATAGATGCTCCTTATCCCCCCTAATCAGTGACCTGCTCAAAAAAGCTTAATGGTCAGGACAAATGTGACCTAACTTGCCCTAATCTTTATATCACCTCCTTCTTCCACACTTCCCATCCATTATTAGTGAAATCCTTGATTGCATTCATCCCCTCTTGTCTTAGCCTACTGTTTTTCACCCTCTTTATTTTAAACTGTGGTATACACTTTCCCACCCAAGTACTTTCAGTCTTTCAGTCTTTGTAGCCAGCAGAACTTGTCATGCAGGAAGACTGACAAACACACCCTGTGGAGTCTGCAGTTTTGTAGGAGAGGGAAGCAGTCCCTCATTCAAAGGCACTCAGGAACTGATCAAATGTCCTGGAATTGGGAAGGTGGGCACTGACTTGGAGCCTTTTCTTACCTTTCCTCTTACTTTGAAACCTTCTCTTGCCCCCCCCCCCCCCCAAAACCATCCATCACCAACTGTAGAGTGGGGCTGGAACACACAAGATTTTGAATCTGAAGGATCAGTATGAAATGCTGAGCCATAGATACCACTACAATCGTTTTCATTGCCCCCAGTGCATTCAGGTTTAAATCCTGGATTTTTCTTCTTTCATTTGATAATTTTACAACTTTAGTTAGAATCTTCTCAATCTTTTGGGTGAATTTTTATGTGGTCTGGTAACAGTAAATGTTAATTACAGGCATCGACAAGCAGGCTTGTATTTTCATTTCCCAACAGGAAAGCTAGGTTTGAGGCCAGCCTGGTTACAATGCAATGAAAGTCCAGCATAAAAGGTATGTAGAGTACCCAGTGTTCACACTGCTATAGCTTATAGCGTCCATTCAGCTCTTTTGTTTTCACGACTATCCCAACGCAGTGAGGTCTCACAAACCCGATATTGAAAAATATATTGAAACGCAATGTTCAAGTGAGTTATAGATATTGATGCCTTGTAGTTAATGATAGGGAACCACTTTGAAATTAGCACTTGCTATAAAATCACAACAGTGCTAAATCTCTGAAAAGCAAACTTTGTAGTTGGCATGGCAACATGCTGAATCATGATTAACATAAGATGAATGGTTTAGCAATTAGAGCTGACCTGAATAAGAGATTGGCATGAAGTGTTTGGGAGACAGTTTTGCAGAATGAAGGTTTTTTAAAAAAATCTTCCTCGTTGATCAACAGACATTTGGAAATCTCAAGCCTGTTCGCATTCAATTGGCCTTTTTTAGTCTTACAGATGGCAATGTAACAAATTAGAATATAGCAAATATCATCCATGCATTTCAATATTGTACCATTTCCCTTCTTATTTCAACAGCTCATGATGATCTCATCAATACCAGCACCATCAGTAACAGTCCAGTAATTTCACCTCAGTATATGTTCGGCAGTTCACTGCAGGCAGACCACGAGATCTGAGGAATGTTGCTCTGTGCTGAAATAAACATTGGACCTACTCTGAATTACTTAATAAAAAAAGTACTATGTTTGTGCAGCAATTATGCTTTTAAAAAAATTTTTGCATGTAGCAGTATGTTATCGGGAGTGCATCAATGGGTTCAGATCATAATTGAATATTCAAGGACCAGGGTGTGAGGGTGTTCGTTTAGCGAGCCATGTATAATGTGAGGTATCCAGTCTTATGAAATTAGACTTAAAATGAACCATTATCCTTTGTCACATGGCCCAAATAGTCAGATGACAGACTTATTTCTTCTTTTTATGCCCTAGTCCTCTTTGTTCCCCAACCCTCCCCCTCCAATTTAAAATTATATTGAAAGTCAAAACAGCTGTTAATACAAAAATGGCACTGACTAAATAGTTGTACAGGGAGCTGGCATGAACTTGCTGGCCAAATGGCTACCTATTTCATATCTTGACTGACACTCTTCTCTCAGCCTGTTGGAACAAAACAAATGAACTGGCATTTGAATAAGGTTAATAGGATTGTGCTGAGATCAAAAATTCCAGCTATTTACCACGTAATTGTCATTTTACTTGAATTTTAATTCTTGGTATTCTTTTTGTATAAATACACAGAATCCCAATAGTGTGGAAATACGCCCTTCGACCCAGTGAGCCCACACCGACCCTCTGAACAGCGTCTCACTCAGACCCATTCCCCTAGCCTATCCCTGTAATGCTGCATTTCTCATGGCTAACACACTTAACCCGCACATCCCTGACCACTATGGGCAGTTTAGTATAGCCAGTTTACCTAACTTGCATATCCTTTGGGCTATGTGAGGAAACTGGAGCATCTGGAGGAAACCCATGCAGACACAGGGAGAATGTGCAAACTCCACACAGACAGTTGCCTGAGGGTGGTATGAAGGGAAGAACTGGTTTAAAATACTATATAAAGCAGTTCTTCCTTTCGTACCTCAATGCATTATGGTATAATGGTTGTTAAAATTACAGTCGTACCATCCCAGTTTTGGTTTGGTTGTGTGACAGAAAGAAGCCCTTTGGCCTAGCGTATCCATCCTTTTCTTCCACTCTCATTCTGTGTTCAGCATATGGTTCATAGACTTGTGTTCCATGGCTCTTCAAACAATGAACTAAATACTTATCGAATGTTGTGATTATTCCTGCCTCTACCACCCTTTTAAATAGCGAGTTCCAGATAAGCACCGGCTTTTGGATAAAAAAGATTTTTCCTTAAATTCCTCTAAACCTCCTGCCCTTTACTTTAAATTTAAGCCATCTGGTTATTGACTCCTGTGCTATGGGGGAAAGTTGCTTCCTACCTACCCTCTCCATTCTCCCTTAATTTGGTACACCTCAATCAGGTCCACGCTTCATCTTCTCTGCTTTGAAGAAAACAAGCTCAGCCTACCTAGTCTCTTTAAAGCAGAAATGCTGCAGGTAAAACGACGTCACTGCAGCCCTCTCCAGCATAATCAAATCCTTCTTGCTGTGGGGCAACAAGAAAGCTGAACACAGTATTCCACCTGTGGCCGAACTAATGTATCATACAGCTCCATTATAACCTCCTCACTCTTGTACTCAGTGCCTCATCAAGTATCCCTTTTGACTTCTTAACTACCTTATCCACTTGTTCTGTTACTTTCATGCATCTCCGGACATCATACCAAAATCCCTCTGATCCTCTGTACTTCCTAGGGTACAACCATTCATGTGTACTCCCTTGCCATGCTAGAACTCCTAAAATATGTCACCTCATACTTTTCAGGATTAATTTCCATTTGCCATTATTCTGCCCATTTTACCTGCCAATCTATATCACCTTTTGGGACTCGGTTTAGTTCAGTTGGCTGGATTGTTGGTTTAGATGAGAGTAAAGTGTGGGTTCAATTCTCATCACCAGTTTGAGGTTACCACGAAGGACTCTCCTTCTCAACCTCTTCCCTCACCTGAGGTCTGGTGGGCCTCAGGTTAAATCACCACCAGTCGCTTCCCTCTGAGAAAGCAGTTCTCATGGTCTGGTAAGACTATGGCGACACAACACGACACATATCACCTTTGATTCTAAGGCTTTCCATCTCGCTATTTACCACAACCATTTTTCATGTCATCAGCAAACCTATTCAACAAATCTCCTACGTTCATATCTAGATCATTAATGTGCACTGCAAACAGCAAAGGACATATTACCAAAGCCTATGGTATGCCACAGAGCTCAGTCTTCCCATCACAAAAACAATCTTCAACAATAACCATCTGCCTCCTGCCAGTAAGCTGATTTTGTTTCATCCAATTTGCCAAATTGCTGTGGATCTAATGGGCTCTTAGATTCTTGACCAGTCCCTTATGCATCACCTTGTGAAAAGCATTACCAAAGTTGATGTAGATGACGTCTATTTGAATACCCTCATCCACACATCCAGTCACTTCCTTGGAAAACTCAATCCAACTTAACAGACATGATCTTAACCTGATGAAGCCATGCTGACTATTCTTGATTGATCCTTGCTTCTCCAAGTCAAGGCTAATTCTGTCATAGAGTCGTGCAGCAAGGAAACAGACCCTTCCGTCCAACCAGTCCTCACTGACCATGATCCCAAACTAAACTAGTCTCACTTGCCATTCTGGCCCAGATCCTTTCAAACCTTTCCTGTTCATGTACTTATCCAAGTGTATTTTAAATGCTATAACTGTGTCCACATCCACCACTTTCTCATGAAGTTCATTCCACATGCAAACCACCCTGTGTTTTAAAAAGAAATGTCCATCGTCTTTTTTTAAATTTCTGACCTCTCACTTTAAAGAATGTGTCCACTCATTTTGAAATTCCCCATCCTAGAGAAAAGACACCTGCCATTCAACTTATCTATGCCCCTCATGACTGTATAAACCTCTATAAGGTCACTCTCAACCTCCTGCACTTCAGCGTAAAAGGTCCCAGCATTTTTTTTTAAACTCTAACCGTCCATACCCAGCAACATCCTGGTAAATCTCTTCTGACCCAGCTCTAGCTTAATAATAACCTTCCTATTAATTGGGTGACCAGAACTGGATGCAGTACCCCAGAAGAGGCCTCACCACTCAGAATTTTATCCAATAGTTCCCCTTTAACAAACTCAGGCCTATAGTTCCTTTGTTTATCCCTACCACCCTTCTTGAATAATGAGACCATGTTAGGTGTTTTCCCATTCCTCTGACTTGGATGAGGAAGTGGAAGAGTGGGTTAGTAAGTTTGCCGATGACAGGAAGGTTGGTGGAGTTCTGGATGGTGTGGAGGGCTGTTGTAGGTTGCAACGGACATTGACAGGATGCAGAACTGGGCTGAGAAGTGGCGATGGAGTTCAACCTGGAAAAGTGTGACGTCATTTACTTTGGAAGGTCAAATTTGAATGCAGATTGCAGGATTAAAGGCAGGGTTCTTGGCAGTGTGGAGGAACAGAGGGATCTTGGGGTCCACATCCATAGATCCCTCAAAGATGCCACCCAAGTTGATAGGTTTGTTAAAGCGTATGGTGTGATGGCTTTCATTGTCAAAATACCTATTTGAGATAGCTCAGGGAATCCCTGATGGACTCGACCTGTAAGCTTCTCTTTGTTCGTCCAGGAGATCATATTCTGTGGTAGTCTGGGATATAAAACTCTTACACTCAGTTTAGTTTAAATTATTCACCAATGGCGTCAGTGTTACACTATAACATAGCTCAAGCCTGGCTTGTTGGTATCTGAAATTCTAAAACCTTCAGCAGAGTAGCGGCGCCAGCTGTTACCCTTAAGAGATCTTTCACTCTACTCCCTTGTTGCTGCAAACAAGCTGTCTTTATATAGAATTTGGTATTAAAATTATAAAAGTGCCGCATGTCCTTAATCAGACAAGCAGGAATAAAATCTCTCTCTCTCTCTCTCTCTCTCTCCAGCAGTCAACATGACAGACATGAGCTGCATAAATTCAAATCTGCTCAGTGTGCTACACATGAAAATGTATCAGGATTGTTCTATTTCTAGCATATCAAGTATGACTTTTGTTAAGAGTCTTCACTATAAACAGAAATTTAGTTACCCGACACCCTACTGTGAAATATGCACACCTCTAGCCTCCAGCACGAGAGGGAAGTACACGTTACACAAGTGAACAAATGTTATCACCTTACACCGATCCATTGACACTAAAAACAGATGTCTCTGATTCTTCAGAACAAGCATTTTCTCACATCCTGTAGCAAATGTGTCACATGTCAGGTTACACGCTTTCTCATCATTAGCAGGGGTATTGAGTTAAAGAGCTGCAAGGTTATTCTGTAGCCATATAGAGCTCTGGTTCGACCACACTTAGAATATTGTGCTCCGTTCTGGTCACCTCATTACAGGAAGGATGTGGAAGCTTTAGAGAGGGTGGGGAGTAGATTTACCAGGAATGCCGTCTGGCTTGGAGGGCATGTATTATGAAGAAAGGTTGAGGGAGCTTTCTCATTGGAGCGAAGAAGGATGAGAGGTGACTTGATAGAGGTGTACAAGAATTTGAGAGGCATAGATAGAAGTGGATAGACAGAGACTTTTTCCCAGGGCAGAAATGGCTATCATGAGGGGGCATAATTTTCAGTTGATTGGAGGAAGGTTTGGGAGAGATGTCAGAGGTAGGTTCTTTACACAGAGAGTGCTGGGTGCATGGAATGCACTGCCAGCGGTGATAGTAGAGTCAGAAATATTAGGGACATTTAAGCAACTCTTGGATAGGCACATGCTTGATAGTAAAACGAAGGCTATGTAGGTTAGTTTGATCTTAGAGTAGGATAACAGGTTGGCACAACATTGAGGGCTGAAGGACCTGTACTGTTCTGTGTTTTATGTTCTCTTGTTTCCAGAGAGGATTTGAAAATTACTGTCAAGGTCTCCACAATCAGCTCCATTGCCTTCCACAGCAGTATAGGGACTTATCCAATTTTAAGCCGACTAAAACTGTTAATACATCCTCCCTTTCAATTCTAATTTGTTCACAGCCCTCTTCCCTGGTTTCTATGCTCACGTTATTCTTCTGTACTGTGAGTCAGTGTGTAAAGCTCCAGCTCTGCCCACAGTTTACCACGTAGTTCCCTAGTGGACCCCACTCTTGCCCTGGGTATCCTCTTGCCACTAATAGATTTATAAAATGCCTTTGAGTTTTATCCCCGAAGGTTTTCTCATGCCCCCTCTTTGTTTTTCTATTTTCCGACTCTTCCTTACTTTCTCAAAGTAACAGCCGGTACTTTCTTCTTGCCTCTAGGGCTTCTGGTGTTCACAGCTTCTCGGTATCTAGCTTTCTCCCTTTATCCAGTTCTGTCCATTCCTCGATATCCAGAGTTTTCTGGAATTTTTGGTCCCAATCTTCACCTTTACAAGAACATTAGTGGCCTGGCACTTTTTGAATGACTCCCACTGTTTCAGTTTGGATTTTCCTATAAGTATCTGCTCACTGTTCACTTTGGTCAGCTGCTTTCTTATGTTATGAATGTCGACCTTTCTCCCCAATTCCAAATCTTTACGTTGAGCTGAATACCATAAAGTGAAGTACTAGTAAGGCCAGATCTAATGACTGGGTACAATTTGCAATCATGCATTAAAAGCATGGTATAGAAAGTACTTTAAAGCATTTTTGGTTCATGTGGGATTTTTCTGCAATGGTGTTAATACAGTTTAATAACAACATTGCACATAATAGTTACTGTATATGTATTTGTTTAGCACACAAAGGGAGTAATTTGACCCCTTGTGCCTCTGGTAGTCCTTTTTTGAAAGATTCCACTATTCCTCCTTCAGAACCAAGCAAATCTTCCTTGTCAATTTTTGTCATCTAATATATTTTTGAAAGTTATTATTGAATCTGTTTCAACTATCTTTCAGGCAGTACTTCCCAGATATAGTAGTTTGCAGCACACAAGTTCTCCCCACCCCCAACACCTTTTAGCAATTGCCCTAAAACAGCGTTCTCTAGCTACCTTACTGTGTTGATATCCCCCACCATTTTAACTTCTCATAACGCATTTTACTCTAATTGCAATTGTAATCTACAGGTATGAATGCTGCAGTGCGTGCAGTAGTACGGATGGGGATCTATGTGGGAGCTGATGTTTACTTTGTGTATGAGGTAAGTACCCTTTTTGTCCTGTTTGTCTAATATTGAAGATTGAATTGCTGTCTGATTATCTGTTTGCGATGAGCCTTGCCCTCTTTATCTCCTTTCGAGTCTGACGATGTCCTTTGTCCACAAAGACTGATTATAGGGAAATGCAAAACTGAGAGCAGAAGCTCTTCAAGAATCGTTTGGACCAAAGCTCAAATACACAGCATACAGTTTAGTTGTTACAGAGGTTCTGATCCTGATTTATGTTTATTTGCTCTCTTTCTCTTTTGCTATCCCCCTCCTCCAGTCACCCTCCAGTTTCCTATTTAAATGACCTTTATTATGAATCAGGAAAGCAGGTCATAATAGCCAAGCCTGATGTTTTGCTCTTCTGAGAAAGTGATCAGGAATAGAATCCAGCATTTATCTAGTGGGTAATAGTGCATTATCAGTGAAGAGTTTTGAGGTGTCGAGGGCATGAAGGGTGCTATAGGACCGCTTGGTCCTAACTGACTAGTTTCCTCTTACTCTGTATTTCCTCACCTTTGAATTTGAACTGAACAATATTCATAATACCTTCGTAGACTGGAAAATTTCAGTTTGGTCACTTTAGATTAGATTCCCTACAGTGTGGAAACAGGCCATTTGGCCCAACCAGTCCACACTGACCCTCCGAAAGGTAACCCACCCAGACTCATTTCCTTCTGACTAATGCACCTTGCACTATGGGCAATTTAGCATGGCCAGTCCACCTGACTTGCACATCTTTGGACTGTGGGAGGAAACCAGAGGAAACCCACGTCGAGACACAGGGAGAATGTGCAAACTCAACACACACAGTTGCCCTCCTCTATTGACCTATCACCATCACCCCCATCTACATCTACCTATCGCCTTCCCAGTTACCTTCCCAACTCCCCACCCCACCCTACCCCTACCTCCCCCTCTCACCCCCAAAACACACACACATTCCTTATGAAGGGCTTAGAAGTTTCTTAGAAGTTCCTGATGTCTGGAACAAATCTGTTGTATTGACTGTGGTCTCTTTTGGATCACTTTCACCCTTCCTCATGGTGTTGTCAGTGACCTCTCCATGTGTGTTTGACCTTTATTCAACAACATATAAATTCCTTGGATTTGTACACAATCCCCCGGTCATGCTATGTGTCACCCTTCTAAAAGGCTTTCCATTCTAGTTCCCACCTCTCTTCCTGTGTGTGTACATGTTTAATCAGCATTTCTCCTACTTTTGATTCCATAATCCTTTCTCAAATTATCCTGGGTCAGGTCTTGCTGGAATCTTACAGGTGAATCTAACAGTGTACATTGTTAATAATGTCCAAATTGACCAGCAGGCTGAAGTGATTAAGAGATTCCCCAGAGAGTTGTGAAATTCCAGAATTGTTTTGGCTGATTAACGTCACTGTTGTTTTGCACAGGAGTGGATTTTGCCTGGTACCTAACGTCATTGTGCCAGCCATTTCATTTTGGCACTCAACCGTATAAGCACCACTGAATTGCTTACCACTGACCTTGTGAGAGTTATTATTGATCAGAAACTTAACTAGATCAGATGTGTGAATACTGTGGCTGCAAGAGCAGGTCAAACACTGAGCATCCTGTGGCAAGTAACTGACCGTCTTCTCCCCAGTGCCTGTCCACTGCTCACTGAGCACGAGTAAGGAATGTGATGGAATGCTCCCCGCTTGCCTGGATGGGTGCAGCTCCAACAACCCTCAGGAAGCTCGGCACCATCCCAAGCAAAGGAACCCGCTTGAGTGGCAACCGATCCGTCATCTTAAGTATCTAACCCCGCATCCAACTACACAGTGGCAATAGTGTGTATTATTCACAAGAGGCACTGCAGCAACTTGCTACAACTCCCTTGGGACCTTCCAAACCTGCAACCTTTCCCATTTGGAAGGGTAAGGGTAGCATACACTTTGTAACACCAGCATGTGTAGATTCTCCTTGAAATCACAGAACACTTGCTGTGCCAAAGTCGTGGAGCCCCTAATAGCATTGTGGCTGCACTACGCCACCCTGTCAGGGACCCCTGCATCTTAGAACCAAGGAATTTCTTTTTAAAAAATCCTAATAATTTCAGTGGAATTTATTGTGTTATTAAATATACTTAAGTTGTTAATCCTAGCCAAGCTAATTTAATTTGTTTGAAATGTTTTAAAAGGTCAGGGTTTAGTTGTAATTCAGTCTTGTCTTTTTTAACTTCCTTCCTTCCTTCCTTTTTTTTTTCTTCCTTTCTTTCTTTTTCTTTCTCTTTCTCTTTCTTTCTTTTTCTTTCTTTCTTTCTTTCTTTTTCTTTCTTTCTTTCTGTTTCTGTCTTATCCTTAAACCACTAGACGACACTGTGCAGGAGCGACTCTGTTGAACCCATGATTCACTAAGTTTCTAGGTATTCCTCTAGTCCATGCTGCACCCCATTATCGGCTTATAGTTCTGTTCCAACAAGATTTGGCTCGTTATCTAACTCAATTAGTCTGGTTTATTCAAGGATTCAAAGTCCTTCTAAATTTGATACCATCCCTTGCTCCTTATTTGGACTTTGCTTTTATTACTTCGGAAATAACGCCCTAAATATCAACTGAGTTAAACTCTTATTTAGGGGAAATAGTTAGTTCTATATTCATCCTCAAGTGATTACCTGCGACACTCTCAAAGGATCCTCCCTCATCCGGCAGGGATTTTTCTGCACATCCAAACACCTCATCTACTGTGTTTGTTGCTCTTGATGCGGTCTCCCCTACATTGGGGAGACAGGACACCAACTCTCAGAACATTTCAGGGAACATCCCTGGGACAAACAACCCCACCGCCCTGTGGCCGACCACTCCAACTCCCTCTCTGCCAAGGATATGCAAGTCCTGGGCCTGCTCCACTTTGAAATCCAAGCCACCCAGCGACAGAAGGAAGAACACCTCAACTTCCGCCTTGAGACCTGGCAACCACACGACATCAACGTCAACTTTACCAGTTTCCTCATCTCTCCTCCTCCCCCGCCTCATTCCAGACCCAACCCTCCAACTCAGCACCACCCTCTTGAACTGTCCTACCTGTCCATCTTTCTTCCCATCTATCCACTCCTCATTCCCGATGAAGGGCTTCTGCACAAATGTCAATTCTCCTGCTCCTCGGATGCTGCCTGACCTGCTGTGCTTTTCCAGTGCCACACTTTTCAACACTCTCAAATCCCCAACTATCTTGGCTTTAGCCTTCAATTCACCTTGACACTTTGGCAGCTATTGATGTACTGAATCACACCCACACTCTTAATGCTTCTGACCCCACAAAAAAAACTATTACTTTCTCTCACTTTCAATTCTGATATCCCCTGTCTGCTCCCTTGACCATGAGTGACAGAAATTTAGATGTCTTTTGTCATACAACTTGCTTCACCATTCAACTGGACCACGTAATGCATATCAGTCAATGCTCCCCATTAGTAAAACCGCTCACGACTCAAAAGTTTCATGAGGAATGCAAAGAGAAACCCCTCCTTTCTGCCACAAAGCATCTTCTCAAACCACAACCCCCTGCATCCTCTATCCTCACCTCTGACAGTAAGCGTGAGGAGCTTGTGGAATTTATTGTTACAGAGGTTGAAATCATTCATTGAGTCCTCCAGCCGTGTGCCTACATAGCATTGCTTAATACTATTCCATCCTGCAGCTTGCTCATTGCTGAAATCCTCACCCGTGGCATTTTAACTTCCAGATGTGACTGTTCCCCTAGTCAGCCACCCAACATCTAACCTACACAAAATGCTGCTCGTCAAAAGATTCTGCTGCCAATGTATTAACATGCTCAATTGCCCATTACCACTGTGATTGCTGATGTAAGATTGTCATTGAGTCACTTAAGGTGATTCTGGGTAATTTAGAAAGGTAGATTTTAAGGCATTTCTTTAATGCCATACGGACAGAATTCCAGAATTTGGGGCCTAAATGGTTAAAATCGCATGCACCAATGGAGGCGCAAAATTAATTCTAGAAATGGTTAAAGCACAGAAAGCGGCCTTGCAGCTTGCAGCGTTTGTACTGTTTCTCCTCAAAACCAGCTCACCTACTCCTGCTGCACCACTTTTCCCCCATAATCCTGGTATTTTGTTCCCTCTAATCATCCAGTTCCCTTTTGAAGTTAAATCGTGATGATTAGATTAGATTAGATTCCCTACAGTGTGGAAACAGGCCCTTCGGCCCAACTAGTCCACACCGACCTTCTGAAGAGTAACCCACCCAGACCCATTTCCCTCTGACTAAAGCACCTAACACTATGGGCAATTTAGCATGGCCAGTTCATCTGACCTGCACATCTTCGAGACTTTCAGCCTATTCCTTTTAGATCCTAACAACTCACTGCATAACCAGCATTTCCTCACGTTATCTTTTGGTTCATTGCCAATCACTGTAAATCTGACCCCTCTCATTCTCCATCTTTATGTCATTGAGAACAGTTTCTCTTCCCTCTATTCTGTCCAGACCCCTCGTAACTTTGCACAGTTCAGTCAAACCTCCTCTCAACTTCCTCCTTCAAGGGGAGAAACCCCAACTACTACAATTTATCCATGTCACTGAAGTTGCTCATCACTGGAACCATTCTTATAAATCTTTTCTCCAAAGCCTTCACAATTCTTCCCAAAGAGTGGTGCCCAGAATTAGATGCAGTCCTACAGTTGAGGCTGAACCAGAATCGGAATGCTTAATGCTGTAACAGACACATCCTTCCTGTTGTTTTTGTAGGGTTACGAGGGACTAGTTGGTGGTGCAGAGTACTTGAAGTTGGCAGACTGGGACAGTGTTTCAAATATCATCCAACTGGTAAGCCCTTTGCTCTATTCCGGTTCAGGGTTTATGTAATTTGAGCCTGATTTAGAAAAAGGAGTTTTGTATAGTTGCTGTCAGCGATGGATTTCCTTTTAAGTTGTGATGTTTATTCATATCACTTTGAGCTCTGCAAAGGGACGTGCTTTTGAAATAGATAGCAACACTTGAAGTACTCTACAGTACTTGGAATGCAGATTCACAATCAAAGGGCATTTTGCCCCAAAGGATATATCAAGTAATCTTAATTAATGCTCCTACTGAGGACCCTTGTTCAATGTCAGTGGTGAAAACTGAGACTTCAGATGTACCATTGTCATGTTCACACCAGGCGATAGGAGATATATGCACTGACCTCCTGCTGGGTTCTGTTCTCCCAATCTGCCTGCAATCTCCCTGGCAAATTAATTGCCTTCATGTAGTAACCCTTTCTTTCACCAACCAACCAGCTCAGAGCAGGATTGAGAGTTCTAATGACTGCAGTCAGCATTTGTTTTAGATGGAAACAGGTCCTTCAGCCCAACCAGTCCACACCGACCCTCCAAAGAGTAACCCATTGCCCTCTGACTAATGCACCTTACACTAGGGGCAATTTAACATGGCCAATCCACCTGACCTGCACATCTTTGGATTGTGGGAGGAAACCCACGCATACACGGGGAGAATGCGCAAACTCCACACAGACAGTCGCCAGCGACTGGAATCGAACCAGGGACCCTGGTGCTGTGAGGCCGCAGTGCTAACCACTGTGCCATCGTGCCACCCCTTTTCAGCCAGTACAGATATTGAACCCATACTGTTGATGTCATTCTACATCACAAACTAGCTGACTAGTCAACTGAGCTACCCAACCCAATTTGGCACTTGAAATGACAGCGTGCCCAGAGGAAGGCAAATGGGAGAAGAAACACAACCCAAAGTTTCTGCAGGCCATGGTGGCCTGCATCCTGGTAGCTTTTGGTGTTACGCTGATTTTAAACTGTCTGACCACCTTTCTCTAGTAATCTAATCCTTCCATTTACATAATCGGTCATTATCTTCCACACAGAGCTCTGTGGACACTGGGTGGCACGACCACAAGTGGATGTGTAATATTCATGATTAATATGGTCTGTTTGAGTAGTCAACTCGTATTGATGTTTAAATGGTGAATGGAGTTGAAGAATTCAACTGGTTGTGAAATGAATCTGATCCTCCTTATGAGTTAGCTAGCCTGCTCTTTGAGTTCTTCAGTCTCCCTTTTGAGTACTCTTATTTGTGAGTGTTTTTTTTTCCCCTCTTCTGTATCTCTTCCTCTCTTGGTACATCTTATGACCTATCTCTGCCTCAGGTTGCCTTCATTATGAAATTGAGTCATTCCCCCTTGTAAGCGGGGGATTCTCATCTGTGTGGGGTAAGATGGTTCTATTTTCTAGCAATGGTTGCTTTCTGCCACTGCAGGGTTGGTTGGGGTGGAACTTGTGCTGCTTGTACGACATGTCTAAGGTGGCTGCAATCCAGCCTCACTTTGTTTGATAGAACTGGTAACTGGGGACATTTTGTTTTTCGTTTGCATGCTTCAATTGACTGAGTGAAAAATGGCTTTATAATTCCTAACTTAGTAACCCTACTCACTATAGTCTAATGTTCATTTAACCAAAGCAGCACAAGTGAGAAGCTAAAATAATTCGTTCGTTTCCATCGGCACTGGTGAGCTCTATCTCACAGATGAATCATTGGCATTTGCTGTAATTCAGTATCCAGCTGTGAATAGTTTGCTTTTGTTGTAGAGTGGTTGAAAGAGTTTGGCTGAATATTTGAAAGCTCTGTTTGTGGCATCTCAAGGACCAGATTGACTGTGTGCCCGTGAATTGGAGTGTGGATGGTCCCCTCTGTCGCTCTGAGAATGCTGGCCTGCGCTGCCGCTTCTGAGAAACTTTGAAGTTGACGTTGGCATCCATTTTAAAGGGGACCAGCTGGCCAGTGCAGCATGAATTGTCCAGTTTGAACCAGCCACGGAGCACGCTTTTGAAACACAGCGTTCTGAAAACGGCAGAAAAAAAATCTGCTACTTTTCGACAAAAATTGCCAGCCTGTTAACTCAAGACGTACCCCAGTTTAAGAGCGTTGAGGCATGGTGCTAATGTGAATGTTATTGAAAAGGTAGGGTGAATTTTGAAGCTTAGGTAAGTAATGGAACAGTGTTGGAGTCATGCAGTTTGGAGTCAGGCACCTGTTTCTCTGTTTTTTATTTCTTGTTGTTATTAGCCATACCAATAGCCGCATGGTGCAGTTTTTTTTTGTTGCATGAGTCTGAACGGCTTCTGTTTGCACCTTCTGTAAATGATAGGCCAGGTTTGAGACTCTATTACAGTCAGACGTAATGCACTGCTTTCATCCAAACTTTTGTTTTCCCATCTGACGGGCAGGGTGGAACCATTATTGGCAGCGCCCGCTGCAAGAGTTTCCGCACCCGGGAAGGTCGCCAGGCAGCAGCCTACAACCTGGTGCAGCATGGCATCAACAACCTGTGTGTGATCGGAGGAGATGGCAGTCTCACCGGGGCCA
This sequence comes from Chiloscyllium plagiosum, assembly GCF_004010195.1. Lineage (NCBI taxonomy): Eukaryota > Metazoa > Chordata > Chondrichthyes > Orectolobiformes > Hemiscylliidae > Chiloscyllium > Chiloscyllium plagiosum. The sequence continues at coordinate 27,438,540 of NC_057716.1, read as the reverse complement.
ACATCTTCCGGACAGAGTGGAGCGAGCTGCTTGCTAGTCTTGTTGAAGAGGGTAGGTGCCTTTAAGATGGTGGGAAAGACCCGCATAATATATACTGGAATGACGCACATGCGATAAAGGTGGACATGTCATTAATATTTCATCACATATTCTTGGCATGTTTTAGGAATTCACATTATTTGCCCCAGTGTCTAGTTTATGACGTCACATCCAATGTTGCTGTACAAGATAGCAGGGGAACTTACAACCGATGAAGAAATCGATTATTTTCCAAGCAGACCATTCAGTCTGGTATCTACACTTCGCATAAGCCTCCTCTTACACCACATCATCCTAATCTACTTCTTTCTCTTTGCGTACCATCAAACTTCCGCTAAAATGCTGTTCACCCTCAACCAGTGCAACGTACCACAATCCTCAGTCGGGTTTAAGATCACCACTCTTGAGTAAAGGAATATGAAAACGTAACTATGAAAGTACCCCCGATAAGTTGTGTCCACGTAATCCTCTTGGCTCTCCGAGTTGGGAGAAATTACCGGATTGAATTTCATAGTGCTCAACATCACAGGGTCTGCGTTGAGTTTGCCAATCTGAGTCGAGGCAACAGTTGAGATACGCCAATCTCAGGGCCTTTGAAGTTAGAATCCCTGCTCCTAATTATCATCCATTTATTCTGCACGGAAGCGGAACATTTTCCTTATCAGCTTGGTATTGGAGGTGTCTTCCATATGCACAATTTAATATAATTCCCACTTTTTGTTTTAGATTAGATTACTTAGTGTGGAAACAGGCCCTTCGGCCCAACAAGTCCACACTGACCATCTGATGAGCAACCCACCCAGACCCATTCCCTTACATTTACCCCTTCACATAACACTACAAGCAATTTAGCACAGCCAATTCACCCAACCTGCACATTCTTGGACTGTGGGAGGAAACCAGAGCACCCGGAGGAAACCCACACAGACACTGGGAGATTGTGCAAACTCCACACAGATAGGTGCCTGAGGCAGGAATTGAACCCTGGTCTCTGGCGCTGTGAGGAAGCAGTGCTAACTGCTGTTTGCTCCTCATACCTCTTTTGATATCCTTCTTTCTCATGCAAGTATTTTCAATTTATTTTCTAACAATTCAAAGACTTTTGCTTCAACCTGAGTTTGTCACAGAGCGTATCACTCACACGATGAGGGCAGGAGTGGGTTCAGACCCAGTGGTTGTTTCAGTCGATATCTTGTTGGCTTTCCCTGTTTAGACTCTCAAATTGAATATCAACACTTTTTTTTTCACATCCACTTGGCTCCCTCATTGCATATTCTGTATTGTGTCAGTGTGAGCTGAAAGACATTGAATGCTGTCTGCTCCTAGCAGCAGTGAGGAAAGTCCCAGTAACCCAGAGCAACCAGAGCTTTGACAGGACAAGGTCACAGGTCAGCTGTCTGAGAACTGTTGCATGATGGTAAGCATGCTGATAGGAATGGAAGGGCTGAAGTACTGAAGGGCAGTTCTTTTCATGACATTAAACGAAATGTTTTGGACGAGAGGGAATTGTGCTTTTGAAGTCCTGTCCTTATCTGCCAGTGCTTATGCCACTATTCAGTGGGGTAAAGACCACTTGCAGTGTAGTTACATCAAGTTCCTATTTATTCAACAGTTGCTTTGCTTTTCCATCAATTCCCTGCCTTCTCTCTGAAGGCATTGATTTCTTGCTGGCTATAGTCATCCCATGGGTATCCCCATCAAGCGATTAAATGAGTTTTGACAGACAATTCAAGCACCGCGGGCTCCCAGCGGAGCCCAAACCTGCATTGACTTCACTACCGTGCGTTTCAGAAGAGCTTGCAGGAGGGAAGTGACATTCACAGCAATGTGTTGTGTTGACCCTAGCTAAGAACTGCAGAGGTTTATCCCCTCCATTGTGTAAAAATATTGAATAATTGTACTGTTGAATAATCAGCGACTAGAGAGTTGCACTGTGAGTGATCCTTGCCTCCTGAATAATCAGAAACTGCAAATGGGCACGTGACCAGATGCCTTCAGACAAACATTTTTTTTTGGTTTGTCATTCAGGGAAAATCACGGAGGAGGTTTCCCAGCAGTATTCTCACCTGAACATTGTTGGGATGGTGGGATCAATTGACAATGACTTCTGTGGGACAGACATGACTATTGGTACAGACTCTGCCCTACACCGGATTATGGAAGTGATTGATGCCATAACCACTACCGCACAGAGGTATGTCGAACCGTGCATAATCTTGATTAGTCAACGGGAAGAGACCTTTGGATAGTACTGGTGCAGCAGATTGCTTGAAGCAAACATAACTAGCAAATGAATGAAACTAAAACTCTCAGCTTCTCTTCACATAATAGTGTATGATCGTAAACTTCCATCGGAACAAGATTTTGCATCTCATTTGGTAAGGCTGCGCTGAAGAGTCCACCCAGGCCAAACACTGAGAATGCAGTGTACACATTCCTTAGTGCAAAGCCTTTCGTGTGCAGTCTGTACTCACAACTACCACTCCCTCCATCTCTGCACAGAACAAGAGTCAAGCTACAGTAGCTCTGATGAGTATAACTTAGTACAATGCTCTTGGGCATGAAGTCGTTGGGTTACAATTTAAATGTTCCTAACAAGGTGCCATTTTTATTTCAAGTGATTGGTAAAATCCTGACTCTTTTTAAGGAGAGCCATCTGCTCGTATAACGTGAACCCTTTTCAGGAAATTCTTGTACCAGCTCAAGAGAGTTCAGCAGTCTTTGCATTCATTGGATCTGGGCCCAATTTAAATGAGTCAGGTGGCATTGAACTGGCAATGACATCAAAATGCCTGCCACAGAACAGGGTGAATGGTGTCTCCAAGTCGGCTCTATAAAGCGCAACATCCCGTGCTATATTTGCCTCAGACAGCAGGCTCCAATAAAGAAATGCATCAAAGGGGAAGTTGAGTCATGTATCGCATAAACTGAGCTGGAGTAAAGACCAGTACCTGGTCCACAGACTTCTCAACAATTCTGTTTCGAAGTGAAATCTACTGACTACACTATGCTTCTGGTATTTTTGCTCCAGGCTCTTTCCCTTCAGATGGATTGCCCACGGTGCAATCTTTCCTGTAAGCACCTCTCACAGGGCAAATTCTCTGTCCTCACGTAGTGCCCCCAAATTACAATCCCTGTCATAGGGAGGGGTGAGGGATTCAAACGGTGTCTCTAGAACATCCTTCATTCCTACAATCCTCTGAGATCTCTGCACTGTTTTTGAGTATCCCTGGTTTTCATCACTGCACTATTGATGTCTGCTTTCAGCTGTCTTAACCCTTGCTAAGACTCAGTGTTTCTTTTCTCTCCGTGTGTGTGTGTGTCTTTGTGTGTGTGTGTGTGTGTGTCTCACTCTCTGTCTCCCTTCCCCCTCCCCTTCAGGACCCTCCTTAAAGCCTGCCTGTTTGACCAGGTTTTCCGTCACCTGGCCTAATATCTCTTTATGTGTAAAAGCAAGTTGTTACAAGTCCTGAGAACTGTGCTAGCAGTTCATGTGCGAACATGATCCTTGCAGGGGCACACTCATCAAGGTTTGATGTCTCTTCCCAACCACTCACCATTTCAAGTTTGTTTTATATTCTGCATGTGAAATCTTGAACCTGATTTACGGGCCAAGCACTTTCAGGGTAGTGCGTCATGTTTGCGCTATGGAAATGCTCACTTCATCAAAGATTAATCCAATTTATTGGGCACTTAACACTAAACCCATAGTGACTGCTGTATTATGACATTTCAGATAAACCTGATCAAACAGCCTGCCTGCAGTACTCCAATACGCCTGCTTTATCTCTCACTTTGTAACGTTTGTATTTCACAGAATGAGTTAAGCTATGCCAGCAAATCAACAGCCATTATCAGAGATACAAATTAAGTTCTGATTTTTTTCGGAAAACACACTATTCAGGCTGATGTTGGAAAGAATATCCTGTTTTGAAATGAATTCTGATGAACTGCTGTCTACTGTGACCCAGAGATACAGTTTCAGCAGTCACTATGGGTTTAAAAGGACATTATAGCCCTTGATATTTGTCCAGCCTTTACACCCAAGTTGTAAAACTTTGTTGTTTGAACTGTGTACATGTAGTTAGTCCATAGCAACATTGGCTGATCTTACTGTACGTCGGGGTACTGCTATTCACCTATGGTGATTATTTGTTACTTCCTCTTTTTCTGACATTAGTATTCCATTCTTTTTTTAAATATAGTGGCTAATTCAGTGAAGAAAACCTTGCATTTTGTACTTCTCACATCGTCAGCATATCAGGAAGTGCTTTGCAGCTAATGAAGAACCTTTTGAAGTGTAGTCATGGTTATAGTGTAAACACAAACCTTCAAATATTTGCAATAAGCAAGGTCCCACATAGGTTAATGTGGTAAATGACTAGTTTAAACTGATGCATTGATGTTGTTTGAGGGAGAAATATTGACCAGGACCACTCCCCAGTCCTCTTTCCTGTCTTAGTATCATTTATACCAACGTTTGGGGGAGGCAGTATCTCAAACAGTCCCCTAGTACACTGAAGTGTCAGTGAAGGGCTTGTGTATCAAGTGCTGAGTGGATCCTGGATCCCATAATCTTCTGACTCAAGGAGAGGTATGGTTTGTTAACCACACACAGCAAAAGAATTTATCTCTGCTTGCAATCTCGATTGTTAATAATGGTACAAGGAGCTGCAATCCAGTGCCAATTTGAAATCTTTTGGATTGATTTTGTTTTTGTTGACCTGTGTAGTTTTGCGACCTGTAGCACAATGTGTTGCCCTGAATAATTCTTCACCTATAAAATTACAAATCTTAAAAAGATACTTGAATGAACATCTCAACGAAAGTTCCAGAAGGTTCACATTTTACCAGTTATCTAAACTGTTGAGGTTTCTGTTGTGAGAGGAGAAAAGTGTTTGTCTTTCCACTTCAAGCTGAACTATCGAGTGATTTTTTTTTCCCTCCTTTTTCACTAATGACTACTCAATCAAGAGACACTACAGAGAATTTGGAGTGAGCCAGAGGACAGTACCTAGGGCTGGCAATGGCCTAGTGGTATTCTCGCTAGACTCTGAATCGAGAAACTCGGCTAATGTTCTGGGGGCCCAGATTTCAATCCTGCTGTGGCAGATGATAGAATTTGAATTCAGTTAATAAAGAAAAGAAATCTGGAATTACAAATCACCAGTTGTCAGAAAAACCCAGCTGGCTCACTAACGTCCTTCAGGGAAGGAAATCAGTAGTCCTCATCTGGTCTGGCCTACATTTGGATTCCAGACCCACAATGGTTGACTCTCAACTGCCCTCTGAAATGGCCTAGTAAGCCACTCAGTTAAAGGGCAGCTAGGGGTGGGGAAAAAAATGCTGGTTGGCTAGTGATGACCATGTCCCGGGAATGAATTTAGGAAAAATGGAGGTGACAGGTCTTGTCTGCTTGCTGGAGAACTGGCAAAAGTTTCATGGTGCTCCTTTTTTTTTTAAGGGAAGGCCTGCTTGTCACATCCATGTACCAATTCAACTCAACTTGAGTTTTGAACTGCTTAAAACAAAATAACCTTTCATCTGCTTGTTTTTCACTCTGCAGTCACCAGAGAACATTTGTGCTTGAAGTCATGGGCAGGCACTGTGGGTAAGTGGCAGATTCTTTTAACATTCGAACTCTTTAACTGTTCAATGGTTATTTATTATTAATGGTGCATCTTTGAAAAGAAATTCGGGGTTACAGGCTGAAGGTAGGGGTCTGGGTGGGATGCTCTTCTAAGACTTGATAAGCCAAATGGCCTGTTTTCACAGTGTAGGGATTTTATGATTCCATGACTTGCAAGGGAGTACACTCACTAAACCAACCCCCACATTTTTGCATACGTGTGGTGTCATATGTTAGGAATTTGTATTGGCGCTATGCCACTGCAGCAGTTCTTGAGCTTCAGAATGACGGCACACTAATGTGCCAATAAAGCTGATGCCAATTCTAACTAAGAAAGGAAGAGGAAAGAGCACTTGCACAGAACATGTAGAATCTGTGTTATCTGTTTTCAACTTGTTTTTTTGCATTGCAAGAATTGGCATTCATTTCCAAAGAGACAATGATGCTGAAATTGGACAGACTCTGGGTTAGTGCACTCTTAAAAGTACTGTGTTTCATATTTTAAAAAATGATTATAAATGTTTCGGGAGAGTTTAAAGCAGATTTACATAGTTAACGCATGAGCCACAAGGTTGCAATTATCAGGAAAGACTGAACAGTGTGGGGCTAAAACAGCAGCAAAGCAAGGGACAACCTGATAGAAGTCTTTAAAATTATGAAGCGATTGATAAGAGTACCTTTAACAAATGATATTTTCACAGGTAAGAGGTTGGAATTGGAGCCTAAATATATTACGGTCACTGATAAATTCATTAAGAAACTCCAGATAAAACTAGTTTACACAGGGGGGGTTACACTGTGGAGTTTATTACTGTGTAGAGTAGTTGAGGTGAGTAACATTAATGCATTTACAGGGAGACTTGTGTGGTGCGTTTAAAAAATGGCATAGACCATTGAGTTGAATCACCTGTAACGTTGCCGAAATGCAACGTAACCACTTAATGTTCTGTCATAAGCTGTGGTTTCCAGTGGCTGGTTGGCCATGCAACAAACCTGTTGTCTTGTTTATGCAGGTACTTGGCACTGGTGTCTGCACTGGCGTCTGGTGCAGACTGGCTGTTCATTCCAGAGGCACCTCCAGAGGATGGCTGGGAGGACTTCATGTGCAAGAGATTAGGAGAGGTGAGGAATATGGAACCATTTTTTGACCTTGTGGAGTCTCTGAACGTGACTGGCAATTTCTGCAATCCCTAACGTTTCAATAACCAAGCAAGAGGGCTAAAAAAAGATCCCAAACAGTCTACACAAAATAATTCTAGGCACTTCGTATCTTGGTTTCTGTTATTGTTATCACTTGTCATGCTGGTTTGTTATTTAACTTTGTTCTCATTCGGTCAGTTCAGATAGAGATTGAAAACCGGCCACTTTGAGGGACTGAAAGTAGATGTAGGCTGGACTGGATAAGGCCAACAGTTTTTCCTTCCCTAAAGGAAACCAGTCGGTGTTTAACAACGTCATTCCAGATATTCTAATCCAGATTCTCAGGCCGTCGTACTGGGATTTATACTTTTTGTTTTCTAGATTACTTCCTCATGCCTCTACTTCATGAAGAGGGAGGATATTCCTGGGAGATCGTCCAGGGAAATTATATGGATGGAACTGAGAATAAGAAAGGGATTAACACCCCCCCCCCTCCCCCCCCCCCCTTCTCCCCACCATAGTCAGCGGGAAATTGAGAATCAAACATGTAAGGAGATCTCAGATATCTGTAGGATTAATAGAGTTGTAATGGTAGGAGTTTTAACTTTCCCAAACATAGACTGGGACTGTCATAGTGTTAAGGGCTTAAATGGGGGGAAATTTAAGTGTGCACAAGAAAACCTTCTTCAATATGTGGATGTATCTGCAAGAGAAGGAGTAATACTTAATGTTCTGTTAGGGAAAAAGGCAGGGGCAAGTTATGGAAATGAGAGTGGAGGGGCACTGTGGGACAAGAGATCGTAATTCTATTTGTTTCAGAGTAGTTGTGGGAAAAGCTACAACTGATCAATCAGTTAAAGTTCTACGGGAGACAGTGAGCACTGCAGATGCTGGAGATCAGAGTCAAGAGTGTATTGCTGGAAAAGCACAGCAGGTCAGGCAGCATCTGGAGCAGGAGAACCAACGTTTCGGGCATAAGCCCTTCATCAGGAAAGTTGGGCTAATTTTGATGGCATTAGATAGGGACTTTCAAATGTTGATTGGGAGAGGCTATTTGCAGGGAAAGGGAAGGTTGGGAAGTGGATGGCCTTTAAAATGAGATAACGAGTGTTCGGAGACAGTATGTTCCTGTTGGTGTGAAGGGCAAGGCTGCTGGTGTCGGGAATGCTGGATAACTAGAGGTATTGAAGCTCTGGTCAAGAAAAAGAAGAAAACATATAATAGGTATAGACAGCTGGGATCGAGTGAATCCCGAGAGAGAAGTATAGGTCAGTAGGAGTATGCTCAAGAAGGAAATAAAGTGGGCAAAAAGGAGACATGAGGTAGCTTTGGCAAATAAAGAGAATCCAAAGAGATTCTGTAAGTACATTAAGGGCAAAAGAGTAACTAGGGAGAGAATAGAGCCCCTTAAAGATCAAAGTAACCAACTATATGTGAAACCACAGGAGATGAATATTTCATGTCAGTGTTTACTGTGGAGAAAGACATGGAAGCTAGGGAACTTGGGAAATATATAGTGATGTTTTAAAAAGAGTTCATTTTTAGAAGAGGCAGTGCTGGAGATACTAAAAGGTAGAAAAATCCCCGGGACCTGATCAGAACTTTGTGGGGAGCTAGGTAAGTGATTGCTTGCCCATTTGCTGAAATGTTTGTCTCATCGATAGCCACAGTGAGGTGCTAGAAGACTGAAGGATGGGTAATACGATGCCCTGGTTCAAGAAAGGCTGCAAGGAAAAGCCAGGGAACTATAGATCAATGTGCCTGATGTCAGTGGTGGATAGATCATTGGGAGTGGATTCTGAAGGAGAGCATTTGGAAAGGCACGGACTGATCAGGGAGAGTCAGCATGGCTTTGTGCATGGAAAATCGTGTCTCACTAACTTGATTGCGTTTTTTGAAGAGGTTACAAAGAAGATAGATGGAGGCAGAGCGGTGGATGTTGTCTTTACGGACTTCAGCAAAGCGTTTCACAAGGTCTCGCATGGTAGGCTGGTTAGTAAGGTTAGATCACATGGGATCCAGGGGGAGTTAGCCAATTGGATACAAAATTAGCTTGAAGGTAGGAGACAGAGGGTGGTGTTGGAGGATTGCTTTTCAGACTGGAGGCCTGTGACTAGTGGTGTACCACAACGATCGGCGCTGGGTCCACTGCTTTTCATCATTAATATAAATGGTTTAGAATATAGGAGGTATTGTTAGTAAGTTTGCAGATGACACCAAAATAAGTGATGTAGTGATCGAGACTGAGGGGTGACCTTGTAGAGGTTTCCAGAATCATGAGGGGCATGGATAGGGTGAAGAACCAAGGTCTTTTTCCTCAGTTGGGGGGGTGGGGTAGTCCAAAACTAGAGGGCATAGGCATAAGGTGAGAGGGAATAGATATAAAAGGGACCTGAGGGGTAACTTGTCCATGCAGAGGGTGGTGCATGCATGGAATGAGCTGCCAGAGGAAGTGGTGGAGGCTGGTACAATTACAACATTTAAGAGGCGTTTAGATGGGTATTTGAATAGGAGGAGTTTAGCGCAGTATGGCAAATAGGACTAGATTGGGTTGAGATATCTTGTCAGCATGGACGAGTTGAACTGAAGGTTCAGTTTCTGTGCTGTATGACTCTGACTTTATGAATCCTGCACCATATCCACCTCCTTTTATTTGCTTTTGGGTTCAACTTATTTGCTTTTGGGTTCAAACCTTTGCTCCCATTCCCTCAACCTTCTGTTTTAAGTTGCTCCATTTTTTTTTAGTTACTGAATCATCCATAGGATCTAGTTCCAGCTGCCTGTAACTAGGAAAAAGTCTTTTGCACTTGTGCAGAGCAGTTCTGAGTAAGTGCTGCTGTCATGAAGGTGCTGACTTTCAAATGGGAATAAATCTAGTCTAGACTCTCAATGTCATTTCAGATGGGTTTAGAGGATTCTATAAGATTATCCAAACACTGGGGAGGAGGGGTTGCTCCTCATTGTACCAATTATCCCGATGTTTTTTTTCCTGACTGTCCGAGAGAGAGAGTAGTAGACCTTTATTTGGTTACATTCTCTGATGTTGACACTGTATCTGGAAGAGTACAGCAAGCCAGACAGCATCCTTTAATTATACCCGATACTTCGGACATCTCCACTTCCTGATGCTGCCTGGCTTACTGTGCTCTTCCCAGCTTCCTGCTTGTCTACTTTGGATTCCAGTTTTCCTTTGTCACTGTCACTGTATCTTGCCACCCAAGCTGTAATTTTCAAAATTCCCTCCCGGAACCTCTGATCAGTGACTCTAAAACACAGAGGCACAAACTCAGTGTAAGGGGCTAATGATATAGGACTTAAATGAGAAACGGTTTCACTCAAGATGTCATGAATCTTCAGACTTTTCTGCCCTGGAGGGTTGTGGTATTTCTATCGTTGATTATATTTCAGGCTAGGTTGATGGATGTTGGTGTCTCGAGAAATTGAGGGATATGGGCAGAGGGCAGAAAAGTGGAGTTTAAGCCCAAAATCAGCCATGTTGAATTAATTGACCATTAGGCCACTTCTGTTCCTATCTCATGAGTCGTTAGCCGCTCCATTCTTTCTAAGATATCCCTTAAGACTTTGCCTCTGTCGGTAATTTTGATCAGCTGTCTTAATTTCTCAAACTATGGCTTGGTGCCAGGTTTTGTCTACCAATGAGCAATGAGCTTAAGGAGGTAGTCAGCCATACTAAAGGTGTTATATAGACATGTGCTGGGAGGAGCGGCAGTGCCGGGTGAAGGCTCAGCCACTGTTAGACACCAAGGTTGGGAGATTCACAACAAGCCAGAGTCAGGAGGGGAGAGGATGTGCCCTCAGATGTGGGACTGGAGGAGGATACAGAGGTTTCCCATTCCTGCTTTTGTAGCCTCTACCCATGAGCTGAAAATCTCCAGAACCAATTTACTTCCCAAATGCTGAACAGTGAGTAAAGAAGAGGTGAGCCATTTGATATTGCTCTTGTGCTGTCAGACACACTAGTGTAAAGCTAGTGCGGGGAAAACAATACTTCAGCAACAAGTCCAACTGGTGGTCACAAGATTATAAGTTCTGCCCATCGATGCCATGATAATCTCTTGCTTCTGTTATTGAACTGAAATTCCCTGCTGTCCTTTCCATAGTTTCATACAGCACAAAGCATGGCCATTTGTCCCATTGTACCTGATGTAGCTCTTTGAAAAAAACTACCCAATCAGTCTTGCTCCCCTGCAAGTCTTTCCTTTTCAACTATACATCCAGTTCCCTTTCGAAGGTTACTATTGAATCTGCTTCTGATGTTTATATTAATGAAGCCTTAGGGGCACCCATCAGCTTGACTTGTGGCGGGGTTGGGAGGGGGGGCGTCTAAATCCTTCTGTCTTTGAGAAATAGCTTCACTTGGAGATTTTGTTTTGACGGACTCCTGCCCTCTTGCAGCAATGTTTGTAGATCTGGATAATGTTATCCTGTGACGTTAGTCAACATTTAGAGACATGGGCAATCCGTTGAATACAGCTTCTTGCTTCTTGGAGTGGCACTTTTGTAAAGGATACAATTGTCCTACAGTTAGGTCCAGTGCAGCAAATAATGAAAGACTTGCATTTATGTTGCATTCTTCATGACTTCCAGAGTCTGGAAAGCGTTTTAGTGCTCTTAATTCTCTTTGAAGTGCAATCACTGTTGGAACATGGAAAGGCAGGAACCACTTTGCTCAGAACAAGGTCCTGTCAACAAAAATAAGCAAAATATTGGGCCAGGAAATGAGAGTTCAACAGAATCTTTTCTATCCCTTTGGGGAAGCAGACAGGGTCAAAAGGTCTTCACTCTGACAGTGTAACCCCTCCTTCAGTAGCACTGAGTCAAACTCAAGTCTGTGGAATGGCACTATGAAGCCTCACCCTCTGTGAGTCACAAGAGAGTGTGCTGTCCACTGGGCTGATACTGATATTAAAAAGCTCCCCAACTAACCTCATGTGTCCTTGCTCCAGAGTCGCAGCAGAGGGTCTAGGCTGAACATCATCATCCTCGCAGAGGGAGCAATTGACTGGCAAGGAAATTCTATCAGCTCCAACTATGTGAAAGAGGTAAGAATGAGAGGATTGGCATGTATGTGGGACAGTGAAAGCAGCAATGACCTGCATGAGGTGTGTCTGCTCCCAACATGTTTTCCTGTAGGCACTTGTCATTTTAAATGCTAGATCTCGGAGCAGAGACCAGATCAAACTGTTTAAAGCATGAGGCAAGTCATTTCTCATTGACAAAATGAAGCAGCCTGGGTGTAGGTGCTAACTGAATGATTGATTCTGTGAAGAACAGTGTAGACACCAGTCTCTGGCTATTCTACACTTAAATTTACATGTGTTTTCTATGTAACTTTGGCAGATTAATTTGAATTATCAGAATGTATGTAAATGCACACAGATTCATTATGTTTTAAATGGCAGACCCATCAAGGCAGCTTTGTTCCCCTCTCTATATCTCAATTATCAACACGTTGGATCACTTAATTGAATGAAGTTCACTTGAAACTCGTTCCGTTTCTTGAAATGTAATGAAACAAAATGCGATGTCAGCTGCACAGCATATATTGCAAATGCAAAGCTGGAATCTTAGCTCTGTGGACACTGCAGGATCAATCCAGTGATCTCTACGATAGGTTAAGGCCAGCAAGGGGAGTAATCAAGACCTAGCTCTCTGACGTGCCTGATTGCTGGAATTTACATAAACATTGGGCATTGATTAGGCCACTTTTGGAATATTGTGTGTAATTTTGGTCTTCCTCCTGTAGGAAGGATGTTGTGAAACTTAAAAGGGTCAGATAAGATTTAAAAGGCTTGGAGGGTTTGAGTGATAAGGAGGGACTGAATAGGCTGGGGCTGTTTTTCTCTGGAATGTCAGAGGTTGATTAGATTAGATTAGCTTCCCTGCAGTGTGGAAACAAGCCCTTTGGCCCAACAAGTCCACACCAACCCTCCAAAGAGTAACCCACCCAGACTCATTTCCCCACATTTACTCCTGACTAATGCACCTAATACTGTGGGCAATTTAGCATGGCCAATTCACCTGACCAGCACAACTTTTGGAATGTGGGAGGAAGCCAGAACACCCAGAGGAAACCCACACAGACACAGGGAGAATGTGCAACCATCATACACACTAACCTGAGGCCGGAATCAAACCCAGGTCCCAGGTTTATAAAGTCATAAGGGGCATGGACTGTTAAGTAAACAAGGTCTTTTCCCTGGGGTGAGGGAGTCCAGAACTAGAGGGCAAAGGTTTAGAGTGAGAGGGGAAAGAGACCTACGGGGCAACCTTTTCATGCAGAGGGTGGTGTGTGTATGGAATGAGCTGCCAGAGGAAGTGGTGGAGGATGGTACAATTACAACATTTGAAAGGCATCTGGGTGGGTATATGAATAGGAAGAGTTTAGAGGGATATGGACCGGGTGCTGGCAAATGGGACTAGATTAATTTAGGATATCTGGTTGGCATGGACGAGTTTGACCGAAAGGTTTGTTTCTGTGCTGTACACCTCTATGACTCTAATTCCTAATCCTAAACTGACAGGGTGCAGGTTGAGGCCCATCATTTTTAATACGTAGTCTGAGATTTGCACTGACTGTCTCACCAAAACTTCACACCCTCTCTGACCCGTACAGAAATGTGCTTTTTAAATCCTTCTTTTGAGAATTAAGGGTGGCGAACTTTCTTACCATTTAATCAGCACCCTTTTCTTTGTGGTAAGCTTTTCCCCCTTGAATTATGTGACTATTTCTTTTGTCCCCCGTATTTCAGTTAACCTGTGATGCAGGGTTAACTAAATGCCCTTAACTGTTGCCTCAATTGTTGTGCATTGTATTTCCTCCCTCACTGTTCTTCCTGCTTTTATTTTATTTCTCTCCCAGCTTGTTTCTAAACGTCTCGGATTTGATACACGGGTCACAGTCTTGGGACACGTGCAGCGAGGTGGCACACCCTCTGCCTTTGATCGGATTCTGGTAAGTTTTACTCTGTGAAGGGAACGTCCTCCACGATCCTTCCCTTACAGCTGACTGAATAGCCAGAAGAAAAGGTTCCCAACTCTGCTTCTAACCTGTGCTGTGTTGTATCATCCCAGTCAGGCAGCAGTAATAACCGTGTAACAGGAAGTTGCCTTGGGAGCCATAGGTTAGAAAGGGAAACAAAGAGTCCGGGTCCTCAATTTCCCAAGTGCAAACTGCAGGCGGTAGCTGAGGCTGGGATTGGGTTGGGCTGTGCTGGACCTAATGATTTATTAGCGTGTCGATGGGTGCCGTTGAGACTTGCATTGGAACTAGATGCCTGTGGGAGATGCCCCTGAAACCGTTTCTGAACACAACCTCAAAACCTTAACGGAAGGTGACGAATGGAGGGAAAAGGTGTGACGTGGATGTTGGCCTTGTTTGTGGCACTGTCGCATTTTTTATTTGTAGGTTGAGGGTGTCACTGGCTAGGCCTGTCCCTAATTACCCAGCGAGCTGTTGAGAATCAACCACACAACTGTCATCCAAAGTCACTTGTCGGCCACACCCGGTAAGGGTGCCAATTTTCCTCCTGAAAAGACATTGGTGAACCAGGTGGGTTTTCCCAGCAATCGACAATAGATTCTTCTTCATCATTAGACTCCTCATTCTAGATTTTTATTAAACTGAATTCAGATTCCACCATCTGCCATGGCAGGGGAGGTCCCTTTCAACATCCTGGTGAAAATTCATCCCTTGGTCCAAACATATCATTCATTCTCTTGCTGCTTGTGAGATCCTCCTGGGTATAAACTGGTTGCCAGGTTTTCCAACCAACAGTGACTCAAATTCCAGTGATTATAATAGCCATCAGGGTATCTGGAGTGTGGTAGATATATATATGCAAATCAGATTGTTGTTTCTTTGATCACAGGAGTGACATAATAGGAAAACAACGACTTGAAATTATACTGCAAATTGGACAACTGTGGTATGCTCCAATTTGCTTTACATCCAATTAAGTACTAGTGAACGCATTTCCTGTTGTAATACAGGAAGCACAGCAGCTAATTTATGCACAGTAAGCTCCTTTTAAACATCATTTTAAACATACTTAGTTCTGATGATATTGATTGAGGGTGAATACAAGGGAACCTCAATTATCCGGAATTTGATTATCTGAATTTCGGATTATCCAGCACGTTTCGCAAGGTCCCGATGCTTGGCTAAACTATGTTATCCGGCATTTGACTGTCCGGAATTTGATTAACCGAGTGAAATACTCCCTGCCCGTGCCCTTCGGATAATTGAGGTTCTTCTGTATTAGGTATGATGCAACAGTCGTCTTCAAAATTGTGGCCCAGAGTAAGATTTGTGGCCACAAACTTCTGACTTCAGGACAAGTGAACTACCTGTTGGGTCATGGGTGGCACACCAGGATTAGATTAGATTTGATTAGATTTCCTACAGTGTGGAAACAG
>NC_057716.1:27391597-27422793 GCF_004010195.1 Chiloscyllium plagiosum | reverse complement strand
CCTTCTGTACCTCGCTTCCTTTGCTTATTTCTCTTCACTGTCTGATAACCTTGTCCTTTTTTTTTTCCTGTTCCCAGAGCAGCAAGATGGGCATGGAAGCAGTCCTCACCCTGCTGGATGCCTCGCCAGAGACATCATCCTGTGTTGTCAGCCTTTCTGGTAACCAGGCCTTGCGACTGCCACTGATGGAGTGTGTGCAGCTGGTGGGTATTCGATCTTTTTCCCTGTCAAGGTTTCTTGCTCGCAGCCGACACGCAAAGTCCCTGTCTGCCATTGCAAATCGTGTTTTGACCTGACTCTTCTAACGGCTCTCCCCTCCACTCCCCCCCCCCATCCTCTGGTCGTCATCTTGGTAAATCTCCGTTCCAATCTAGCGCCAAGCTGAGACCCGTCAAGGAGCAGGGAGAAGGAGGGGTTCCTTCACTTCAAGCCAGTGAACTGGTATAACCGAATAAGAACGAGATGATGCTGGAAAAGCTCAGCAGGTCAGGCAGTGTCGGTGGAGAGAAAGAGTTAATGTTTCAGCTCGCTGAGCTTTCACCAGAACTGTTCTCCTTCCAGTGTGCACAGTATTTTGCCTCTGTGTAGGCATCAAGGGATGGTGGTCTTTCGCTGGAATATGAAGGGGCACAAGTTGTGTTACAGTCGTACAGAGCTCTGGCTAGATTTCATCTGGAGTATGGTGTTCAGTTCTGGTTATTACACCAGAGGAAGCATGTTTTGGCTTTGGAGGGGATGCACTAGACATTCTCCGGAATGACCGGCCATGAGGAGCAGTCGAAGCTTGAAGACAGAAAATTACAACTGGATCCAATTGAGCTGCTTAAGATGTTGTAAAGACTTTGATAAGTTAGCGAAGCTATTATGTTTGGTGGGGAAAATCCAAAGCGAGGGTGCGTGACCTTCAACTTAAACCTAGGGCAGTGCAGCGATGATATCAGGGAATATTTCTTCATATATAGGCTAGCAGGAAGCGGTAACTCTACATTTAAAAGCTGTCAAAATTATGGATGTATTGGAAACTTCAAGCATGGTATCAGTGCTTAATAGAGCTTAGAATATTATTGAAAGGAGAGAGATTGCCAAAGTTTTGTGTCATGTTTTCATCAGGACTAGAGCACAAATGCCACATTTCAAGCAATGTCCCACAGCAGTACTCTCATGGGATACATTCTTATGGTTGTTTTGATTTTGAGCAGCTTTGATTACCTGCCTCTCTTTTTAACAATATAAATTAAAAGCATTACTTCGTTTAATGGCATTTAATAATAAGTGGAACAAGTTGTATAATTAAAGTTGACCCACAGTCAAATTGAATGCCAAATTGGTTTCGAGGGGCTGAAATGGGCAGCTCACAATGTGTCATCTTTGTAGATGGTGGGTCATGTGATTAGGAGTTATGTTTTAAGAGTTCTTTTTGTTACTTTTATAGATAAGCAAACAAAGCCGAGCTCCCGTGATATCCTGTTAATTAACAATTGCGTTTATGTAGCACCTTTTTAGCATAGTGAAACATCCCAAGGCGCTTCAGAGGAGTGTTGCTAGACAAAATCTGGATGCTGAACTACAAGGAGATGTTAGGGCAAGTGATCAAAAAGCCTGGTCAAGCAGCTAGGTTTTAAGGAGTGTTTTAAAGGCGGACAGGGTTTTAGATAAGGAATTCTGATCCTTAAGGAGCTGAAGGCTGTCGATAGTGCAGTAAAATGTTCAAAAATATGGTAAAGGCCAGAAAGTGATTAATGTGGAGGAATGGAGGGCTGTAGGAGGTCACCGAGAATGGATGGAGAGGGCGGGTTTTTGAATTTTTTATTTTAAAATGCTCATCTCGAAGTGACTGAACTCTTTGTGGTGTGGTATAGACTACAGTTCAAGATCCGAGGGTGGACTCCTGCTCTGTGTTGAGTTTCTGGTGACCTTGACTTTCCTGAGCGGGTTTTTGAATTTTTTATTTTAAAATGCTCATCTCGAAGTGACTGAACTCTTCGTGGTGTGGTATAGACTACAGTTCAAGATCCAAGGGTGGACCCCTGCTCTGTGTTGAGTTTCTGGTGACCTTGACTCTCCTGAGCTAGCATGGGGAAAATTAGTAGGTTTGGGGGGGGGAGGGCAGGACGCAATCCTGCTTGTGATCGAACGTCTCAGAATGTCTGTTCTGCAGATTTCTGCAGGTTTGAAAATATCAAGTGGGCACAGCATATAATAAGTCAGGCAGCATCCAAGGAGCAGGAAAATCGACGTTTCAGGCATAAGCACTTCTTCAGGAATCAGGATTCTTGAAGGGCTTATGCCCGAAACGTCGATTCTCCTGCTCCTTGGATGCTGCCTGACCTGCTGCGCTTTTCCAGCAACACATTTTTCAGCTCTGATCTCCAGCATCTGCAGTCCTCACTTTCTCCACAGCATATAATAAATTTGGTTTAAAATTTTTGCTGCAATTTGTGGTTTAATTTAGTTCACCAAGGAATTGCTCCCTTCCTTTTCTATTTGAGAGTGGGACCATGCTGATGTGCATGTCTCCAGCACCCTCCGTGGTGTTCTTTTGTTCAATATTTCTGAAATGGCTGTTGACTTTTATTTTGAAACTCTTCCCTAACAACATTTTCAGTATGGGGAGGGGAACATTTGACGTATAATTCAGCAGCATATTTAATTTTCAATTACTGCTTTTTGTTATTTTATCTAAATGATTTGGAATGTGACTATAGGAGGAAAAGATAGTAGGTTTATAGATGGCACCGAAATAGGTGGTGTCTTGGACAGTAAGGAAGATTATCTTGGAGTACAACAGGACCTTGATCAGATGGGTCAAGGGTTGGTGGATTGAATTTAATTTAGACAAGTGTGAGATGCTGCATTTTGGAAAGGCAAATGGTAGGGTCCTGGGGAGTGTTGGTGAACAAAGAGACCTTTGGGTGCAGTTTCATAATTCCTTGAAGATGGAGTCACAGGTAGACAGGGTAGTCAAGAAGGCATTAGTTATGCGTTTCTTTATTGGTCAGTGCATTGAGTCTAGGAATTGGGAAGTCATGGCTAAATAGGACGTTGGTTAGGCCACTTTTGAAATACTGCACGCAATTCTGGTCTCCCTGCTAGAGGAAAGATCTTATTAAACTTGAAAGGATGCTGAAAAGATGTACAACGTTTCCAGGGTTGGAGGATTTGAGAGGCTGTGTAAACAGCAGATATTTTTCCTGGAGTTGGAGACTGGGGGATGACCTTATAGAAGTTTATAAAAGCATGGATAGAGTGAATAGCCACCGTCATTTTTCCAGGATTGGGGATTCCAAACTTTGAAGGCTGAGGTTTAAGGTGAGAGGAGAAAGTTTTAAAAGGGACCTAAGGGGGCAGCCTTTTCACGCAGAGGGTGGTACGTGTATGGAATGAGCTGCCAGAGGAAGTGGTGGAGGCTGGTACAATTGCAACATTTAAAAGGCATCTGGATGGGTACATGAATAGGAAGGGTTTAGAGGGATAAGGGCTAAGTGCTGGTAAATGCGACCTAGATGAATTTAGAATTTCTGGTCAGCATAAAAGGGTTGGACTGAAGGGTCTGCTTCCGTGCTGTACTTCTCTATGGATATTAAAAAAAAATGATTTCTCAAGTATTCCTTTTTGTTTCATTTGAAGACCAAGGACGTTCAGAAAGCCATGGACGAGAAGAGGTTTGATGAAGCCATTGTTCTTCGTGGCAGGTAAGGCTTTCAGTTCTGACTTCCCTTATCTATAGTCTGGATACCTTCTAACAGATTAAAGCATCCTTGCTTTTCTATAGCGATTAGACCTAGGATCTCCCAAATCCAGTGACGTGCAGTGCTTTAGAAATCTAGTCGCTGTTGTACTGGGGGAAACATGGCACAGTAATGTGATCACGGACCAATAATCCATTTTAATGCTGCAGGTTGAAGGATTTATGTTGGTCAATTTACCCAACATTTTTTCAAGGAAGCATTGGAATTGTGTTTTAACATGCACTGAAGAGAGCAGGCAAAGCCACAAGTTAATATCTGATCTGATGCATTGGATGTCTGACAGTGTAGCTCCCCACCAACCCAGTACTGCACGATGGAAGGTGGATTTTTGTGCTCATATTTGTGGAGAGAACCACCTCCTCCTCATATGTTAGTGTTAACTGTCTTTCTTCAGGGTGCAAGTCTTCACTTTTATCTTGTTGGCAGGGGTCCATTTCACTTTTTGAGAAAAGGGTTGAATTCTAGAGGTGAAGTGAGACCCGTCATCGGCGAGAGGCTGGGAATTCTGTGGTTAAATAACTCACCACCTGATTCCTTGAAGCCTCTCCACCCATCCACAAGGTGTGAGTCAAATTCTGAGGGTGGCGTGAGGAAGCTCAGGTAACACAGATACTGCCACAGTCAACCCAACTCAGTCATTTCTCTCAACGTCTTCACCAGGGAGGCGAGGCTTACAGAGCAGATTGTATAATGGGGATTGAGATTCCTTTTTGAACACTTCAGGGACCAATGAATGGAAAATACTGTGTTCCTGTAGTCACTAGGAAAGGAGCTTCATTCCTTGCCTCTCCATGGCTCAGTACATAACACTCCAGCCTCCCAGTCAGAAGGTTGTGGGTTCAAGTCCTGTTCCAGGACAAAAAATCTGGGCTAACGCACCGTACAGTAATGAGGGGTGCCTTGTTGTCAGAAGTTCCATCCTTCGGATTTGAAGAAATCTGCACTGTCAGCCTCTCAAGTGGGCGTAAGATATCCTTGGGGTTCCTTTTGAGAAGGAGCAGGAATCTACTGTTCCACTGTACTGGCTAATATTTACCCCGCACCCACTGATCTCACAGCTATTTCTGGGAGCTTGTGTATACAATGGCTGTGATATCTGTTGCAAGTCTCTGCTGTACCTGATGCAGAAATGTACAGGATGATAGCCAGCCATACTGTCGGCCAGATACTCACATGATAATGGCATGAAAAATCCATGCTGTCAATTGATAATGACCCATCAGGAAGACTAAAATGAGCTGATCTCAAGATATGGTCATTTAGACATGCACTGAACGGGCTAATGTGCTCCCCATTCCCCAGTGAATTAATGAATCACAGCCAACCTGCAAGAACCTTCCCAGGGGCCATCATTCCTAATGGAGGACTCTCCTCTTCCCTTTTGCTACAGGAGCTTCGAGAATAACTGGAATATCTACAAGCTGCTGGCTCACCAGAAACCTGCTCAGACCAAGGTAAGCCCTCAGGCTGATAGCATTGAGACTCCTGCCACACTAGGCTTCTCCATCGGGCAGTTAACTGAGAGAGCCCTATACAGCGCGGGCTGGGGAAGGCATCGCCACAGTAGCCCTCACTGAGTGACTGTTATTCCGTGTGGGCTGTCACAAGTTACTGTGCGCTCTTTAAAAAAGTGAACGTTATTTTAGAGTTGCATTGAGCTCTGGAGAGAACCTGCCACAGGTTCTGAGCACTGCATCTCAGGGAGGGTGTATCAGAATTGTATGAGGGAAACTATGACAATGGGTTGCATGGGCTAAGTTTGTGTAGGTTTGAGTAAGGAGGTGTAATAAGGATCAAATTGAGGTGCTTAAGAGAATCTGAGGAGTTTACAGGATAACGAGGGTGGTGGGGAAGTCAACAAGGACAAATGGAAACATCAGGAAGCACATCTTCCTATTTCTTCAATGGGAAATTAAAATTTGAAACATCTTTTCCGACAAAAGTAATTGAGGGCATCAGTAACATTACTTGGAAGTTAAATTGATGGATTTATGGTAGGCAAAGGTTCTGCTACAATGCACGTTTCTTCAACGCAAATTAGCTATAATTCGATTGAAGAATTTAGACCATTATTTGTACAATGCGAACTTTCCTTACCTGTATTGACTATAATGTAATTCAGGCCCCATTAGTTTAAATGGTGTTGCTATTGCGTGGTTTTCTTCGAACAGGAGAATGGAGCTATCATGTATCAGAAATGACTGTACTAAGAGAACCAAGGTCAGTAAATGGAGTTAAGATTCAGGGTAGAGTATGCTTGAGGGGTTGAGTGGTCTCCTGTTCCCATGTCTCTCAGTTAACCAGAGTTGAGGGTGTGTCCATCCATAGTCCATGCAGATCACCAAGTTCAGACATAGGACGGTAAGCCCGTATTCAGTGTTCTTGCCTGACTCTGGGATGAGGCCTATTAGGGTGTCCCCATGCATTTACTGCATCACTGGGCAGCCAATCTGAGCTGCTTGATTCGATGATGGAGACTTGACTTCTGAGCTGTTCAAGGAGGCTGTGAAATTCCCTTTCCCTTCCTTACACAATGCTTGGGGCTGATGTCCGGCCCTTCACAGACAACCACCAGCCTGTGGGCTGTGAAGAAGTGTGGGAGATGTCCTTACTGGTCTGCTACTGGCTTCCCCCATAGCTGTGATTCAAGGAGCTGCAGATGCAGCATCTTCCTTACTGTGGTCCAGCTCCATGAATACACCACCTTACACCCTCAAAATCACTGTAATTAGCAGCAGGCTGTGCACTGCCATTGCTGGAGAGGTTGCATAAAATCATTCTATCATACCACCATTGAGTGGCTCTCTGCAAAAGTAATTTAACTAATCTCGATCCTTGCCCATAGTTCTGTTTATTTTTCTCTTTTGTTTAATCTAACTCCCTTTATACTCTCTGGCACTTTTAAATCTTTCCGTCTGGCACTTTTTTGTTTGGTTCTTGTGCCAGTCACTTTTTACGTCTTTAATGTCTTCTGGTTCTCGATCCCCCTCTGAGTGAAAAGTGGCAAACGAAGGAGTGAGGTGGGACCCGAGAGCCATTTGTGGCTTGGCCTGACATTTGTGTTCTGCCTCCATATGTTGCTGTGTGAGCAAAGAAGGGTAAACGATGTTATGATAGCTTAATTCCTAAACAACTTAATTTTGAAAAAAAACCCTGTTGCAGTAGAGCTAAAAGTCTGGTAATGAGTGGCCTCTATTTGAATACGATCCAGTGACGACACTGATCAATCTGTTCCCTCAGTTACTGCGCCAGTGTCCTAGAGAGCAGTGTATATTGCCCTTACTGATGTCTCTCTGCCCTCTGCCCATCACAGAGTAATTTCAACTTAGCCATCGTGAATATTGGAGCTCCAGCAGCAGGGATGAACGCAGCCGTGCGTTCTGCGGTTCGAGTTGGCCTCTCGTCGGGTCACGTTGTCCACACTGTTGCCGATGGGCTGGAAGGCTTTGCTGCAGGACAGGTAAGTGTTCCACAGCCCTGTTCATGTTGAGTCTGATTGCTGCCTTCGTTCACACGGTTTAGGCAAGGGTTTGACTCATCTAGCTGGATCGTGGAAGATGTCCAGTGGCATTGCTCCCAGTGATGGAGGAGACTCGTCTATCTACATAATGCAAGTTCCCTTTGGCATTGCTCCCAGTGATGAAAATCACTTCGATCTCCATAAGTACTGTAGGCCTCCTGTGGCATTGCCCCCGGTGATGGCGCTGTGTATTTTCATGTAGTTACATATAAATGACGTGCAGGTTAGGTGAATTGGCTAAATTGCCCACAGTGTTCAGGATGTGTAGGTTAGGTGCATTAGTCAGGGGTAAATATAGAGTAGGGGAACGGGCCTGGGTGGGTTACTCTTCGGAGGGTCAGTGTGGACTTGTTGGGCCGAAGGGCCTGTTTCCACACTGTAGGGATTCTGATTCTGATTCTGAAATGTGTATCCCTTGTGGCACTGCGTATGGTTGGAGATGCAGCACCTACAAATGGATGTCAGCTGATCTCCCGTGGCGTTGCTCAGGGTGAGTTGGAGAAGACACTGCTGTATAATAATAGGGGTGTTCACAATACAATATGATGGGAAATGAGACGGGACATAAATATGTAACTTGCCAAAAATTTGTGCTACTCAGCAGAACTGAGACATTTTTGATGCATAACCCCCCCTTTGCCTTTCTTTTTCCTGCAGATTAAGGAAATGAAATGGGGTGATGTTGGAGGCTGGACTGGACAAGGTGGCTCCCTGCTGGGCACAAAACGGTGAGCATTGTCTCTGCTCCCTGGTGACCGTTCCCACCCTCCAATCAGACTGTGCTGTTATGTTAAAGTCTGGGAATTCTCTCTGCCATCAAACTGCACACACTTTGGAAGCTGGCAGTTTATGTTGTTGGGATCACTTGGAATTGTCTTCCTGATGTCACTAGTTCACATTGAATCCCAGAATCCCTTCAGTGTGCCCCTTTACCATATTCATTAGAAGAGAACTATGGAACTGTCATCCCATTGGTGTCAGGTATGTCTTGATAATGCTGTGAGTCACAGGGTCCTGGGGTCAAATGCCACATGAGGGGTACAAGCCTGTTCTCCCAGTACGCTGCTGAGAGAGGTTGTGGCAATCTCTGAGATGCCATCATTTAGGTGTGTTTCCTCACCGAAATAGCCATTCATTTAAGTTTTAAGGTGTGTGTGTGTGTGTGTGTGTGTGTGTGTGTGTGTGTGTGTATATATATGGGCACACAAACACACAATACTCTCACATAGTTATGTAAAATAATGAACCAAGGGCCATAACAGTAATACAGTCACTAATAAAGTCGAGGTTGTTCCTTTACCCACGAGCTGCTTGGAATGTACAACTCACTAGCACAGGGAGGCAAATATTTGCACATACTGTACATGAGGGCGAAAGGACATGCTGAAAGGGTTTGGATGATGTGAATTGAGAGGGGGCAGTTAGTGTGGAGCTGGCACAGAGCAGTTTGGCTGAATGGCCTGTCTCTTTGCATCAATTCTATCATGTGTCTCACCCCAGTACCATTCTCTCAGTCAGAGCCTCTGCGTCCCTGTACGGGCTTGAGTTGATGCCGGCGTTGTTTAAATGTCTCTGCCGCCATTTCTTCCCTTTGTTTGCAGCACCCTCCCCGAGAAGTGCATGGAGCAGCTGGTGAAACAGATCCGGGAGCATCGCATCCACGCTATCCTCATTATCGGTGGGTTTGAGGTGAGACACTCTGCGTGAACCTCCTGTCGTTCCTGCTCCCTGAAGCTCTGGCCAATCCCTGCCACCTGCCTTTCTCGGGCATTTTGCTCAGTTGGGCTTTGCTGAGCTGCCTGGCAGGGGGCGCTGCAGAGCCTGCAGTGAGCGTTGCTCAGCTTCGCCACCTGTTGATATGACCGGTTACTGCAACCACAGTGACCAGAATGACGTCTTCTTTCTGTTGCTGCTGTTGACGCAATTCCAAAAATCCAAACAACCCGTGGAGCTGGTAACATTCCTCCAGAGCGTGAGGTCTGTTGGGTTGTCAATGGGGCTAGAGACCCAGTAGGGAGTGACTCTGATCCTTACAGATGAGCGTTGCAGCGGCAGTGTGTTCAAGTCCCCCCATTCCAGGCACCAAAGTGTACAGGCCATCCATCTAGCAGATGGTTCAGCCCCATGACTCTGAGACCTGAGGCCTGATTGGCTGTACCTTGCACGCTTCCTGACATGTGACCATCCCTGGCTGGCCCGGACTTCCTTGTCCATCCCTAGCTGCCCTGGAGAAAGTGAGGAGCTGTCTTTAACCACTTGATCCCCCAACCGTGACTCCATAAACTGGAATAAATTTTCCTGACAGTGACCTCCTGGCTCTGCAATCTTGTTGAACCCTGAGGCTGTGACCAAGTATAACCCTGACCGTCTAGCTCAGAGGCTTTCGAGTATTTTGTTCTAAAGCTCTTCCCACGTCACCCTGCAGAAATTGAGACCCATCACATGTTCCTGACTGCTTTCCTTTCAAGGTATCTTCATACCAACACATCTACCTAAAAACTGTTATTAAAAAAGTTCACATTAGATGTTGCCTACGTCCATGTTCTCTCCTATTTTCACCACGTTGGCTTCCTCCGGCCCAGAGCCCAGACCTGTCTCAGTTCGATGTTTCTTCAGGAGGCGGCCGGTGTGTTGATCTGAAGTAAAAGTGGAGTGAGCTGAGCGACGCCTGTTTCTCCTTCCTCTCCAGGCCTACGTGGCAGCCTTGCAGCTGACCGAGGGGCGGGAACGCTACGAAGAACTCTGCATCCCCATGTGTGTCATCCCGGCAACCATCAGCAACAATGTACCAGGCACCGACTTCAGCCTCGGCTGTGACACTGCAGTCAATGCAGCCATGGAGGTAAGTCAGGGAATGTTGGGGGAGGGGGGCAGTGTTCAGTTGGTTAGCTCAGATTGGACCTTTGACTCTGGGATTAGGCTTAATGAGGTCGCAGGGGCCTAGAGGCATCAAGGTTCGCAGGGAATCGAGGCCCAGCATTAAGAGAACGGGGCTTAAATGAACCCCATATAAGAGCAAATTATTGCAGATGCTGGAATCCGTACTGAAAACAAAACATGCCAGAGATCACAGTGACTCTGGCAGCTTCCATGGAGAGAAGGCAAGCTAACGTTTTGAGTCTAGATGAAGAATCATCTAAACTTGAAACATTAGCTCGCTTTCTCTTCATGAATGCTGCCTTGACCCGCTGGGATCTCCAGCATTTCTTTTGTGGAATGAGCCCTGTGTTTGGAGTGACCGGCTGACGGAGCTAGTTCAAGGTTTGAAGCAGGGCTCACTGGGGAAGGTGCAGGTCATCGCGAAGAGCCGGGTCAGTCCGGGATCCGTAGGCTCTCTGGTCCGGGCTGCTTGACCTCTCGGGTTACTCACGTCTGTTTGTCCCTTCACAGACTTGTGACCGCATTAAGCAGTCAGCATCAGGGACCAAACGCCGAGTTTTCATTGTGGAGACCATGGGAGGTTACTGTGGCTACCTGGCCTCAGCAACAGCACTAGCTGTCGGGGCTGATGCTGCTTACATCTACGAAGATCCCATTAACATTCATGACTTGACGGTGGGTTCGTGAGATGAAAAATCTGTCGGTGGGTGGGGTGGGGGGGGGTCTCTCTCTGCTCTCTCTCTGCTCTCTCTCTGCTCTCTCTCTGCTCTCTCTCTGCTCTCTCTCTGCTCTCTCTCTCACTCTCTCTCACACCCTCGCGCTTGCTCCTTCTTGCCCCTGGTTTTCAGACAGTGTGTTCTGGATCGTAGCAAGTTGCAATGTCTTGTAAAGAGAGAATTCTCTTCCTCTTCCCCGGTCCTCCTTGCCAATCATATTAAAACTCTGCCATCTGTCAGTGGAAGCAGCCACTCCCGAGTTGCTCTGTTAAAGCCTGCTTCCGGGAGAAGTATATATTGGAAAGACTGTTTGTTTCCATGGTTCTTACTGCTCTGCTTTGTACCCGCAGGCCAATGTGGAACATCTAACCGGGAAGATGAAGACAACTATCCAGAGAGGGCTTGTCCTGAGGTAGGGTCTTCCTGGAAAAAAAACCGAGGCAGGTAGGGGGTCAGTGGTAAGACCAGTGCACCCATATACTTCTCTACTGGCCACCTTGGGTGACAGCCATGGTTAAGTGGGTAGCTCTCTTGTCTCCTGAGTTCAAGGGTCAAGAGTTCGAATGCCATTCCTGAGGCTTGCACCCAAAATCCAGGGCGAGCAAATATTGCATCAAAAGGTATCATCTTTCAGCTAAGAGGAGATTTTGATCTTCATATCAATTGACGAGAATAATCTGGAGGATGAGTTCATAATGTGTGCTTGGGGTTGCTTCCTAAAGTACGCTTCAGAACCAACGAGGGAGGAGGCTGTTTTAGACCTGACAATGTGCCATGCGACAGGACCGACTCATGACACTATTGCGAAGAATCCTTTCAATAATAACTTTCTAGAACATTACATTGAGCTTAAGGGTGTGAACTTTAGGTATGATACCAGTGACTTAGACCCATCAAGGCAAGTACACGAGGATGAACCTGGTGAATGTGGAGTGGAAAATAAGCAATGTGGTAGTGAAGCAGGCAAAGAACTCTCTCGACAAAGGTATTCCCCGTGCAATAGATACTGTACAAACGATGTATCGTTACACAGCTAACTAAGAAATTTATGGATCATATCAAATTGAAAGAAAGGATGTATGTGATTAGATTAGATTCCCTACAGTGTGGAAACAGGCCCTTCGGCCCAACAAGTCCACACCGACCCTCCGAAGAGTAACTCACCCAGACCCATTTCCCTCTGACTAATGCAGCTGGCACTATGGACAATTTAGCATGGTCAGTTCACCTGACCCGCACATCTTTGGACTGTGGGAGGGAACCGGAGCACCCGGAGGAAACCCACGCAGACACGGGGAGAATGTGCAAACTCCACACAGACAATCATCCGAGGTTGGATTCAAACCCAGGTCCCTGGCGCTGTGAGGCAGCAGTGCTAACCACTAAGCCCTTTAAATGTCCATTCATGCTAACCCTATTCCCCGTACTTGATGCTGCTAAAAATAGCCATGCAATAAAAGATTGGAAATTTTTAGAAGCCAGCCCAGAATAATTATTCCCTCATAAAGAGGGTTAATTTGGAGAATGAGGGGAATAAAGTTAGAAGTATAAACTCGGACAATAAAAGCATCAAAAGAAATATAAAAGAGATCGGTTAAGTGCTGATCTCTTTTAAAGTGTAACTGGGAAATTAATAATGGGGGAAATGATAGATTTATGATCCTTATGTCTCTGTCGAAGACAGACAAATCTCCTCAAGAGTACTAGGAAATTGAGACAGAAGAAGTAAGCAGTCAATCACTGCAGAAAAAGTGCTAGGAAATGTAATGGGACAAAGGACTGCTATCCAGCTGATGGCTGCATCCTAGGGTCTTGTAGGAAGTGGCTACAGAACTAGTGAGTGCAATGATTGTAATTGTCCAAAGTTTCCTAGATGCTGGAAAGGCTCCAGCAGACTGTCTAACGCATGTAATGTCCCTATTCAAGTAAGTAGGGATGACAGGAAGCAGGAAATTAAATTTGAGTTAGACTAACATCTACATTGAGGAGAATGCTTGAATCCATTCCTAAGGAGGAAGTAACAGGTCATTTAGAAACTTTTCATACAGGTAGGCAAAGTCAACATGGTTTTGTGAAAGGGAAATTGGGGGGTGTGGGGGTGGAGGGAGGTAGGCTGGAAAGTGGAACTGGCCACAATCTGATCAGCCGTGATCTTCCAATAGTGTAGACTGAAGACGCTACTGCTGTTTCTTGTTTTTTTTAATGATCCTGTTAAGCCGAGCCCCCATCTTTCCTTCTGGATGGATATAAAAGATCCTAAAGGGGTACTTTGAGGTAACGGTCCACGACCCACATCACTGAGCAGCTAGCCATGATCACACAGTTGTTTATGAAGGGCTGTTGAATCTAAATTGTGTGCGGTGCTTCTTGCGTTATAACAACGGCCGCACTTATACTGACTGCCTAGGGCTGAGCTCACATTGTGATTGATGCAGCTCTGTTGTCTTGCTTCACGGGCAAGACTGTACAGTCTTTATTTTAAAAACGTCCTCCCTCTGCCCATCTTTCTGGAGAGGGCATGGAAGCAGCTGAATCTTCTGCTTTTCAATGCTGCCTAAGACTCTGTGTTTCCAAGCATGAAACAGGGCTAGTGAGAACGTGCCAGTGAGACTTACAGAGGTACATTGGTCACTCTGAGCAGAGCACTATGCTCCCAGCCTGTGAGCTAACATGAATTGCAAGTTGGAAGCAGCAGTGGCTTGGTTGCACTCCAGTGGTGCCATACTCATGCTGACCACTAGAAGACGCTGGTGGGTTTCTTTCTGGTTAATGAATCCTTTGTGTCTATTCAACCTTGCGAATAACTCACAGGAGGGCAATTCTGTGTGGTTTTCTCTCAGTTGTTATGGGGAAAATCACCAGCCTCGGAGTCAGAGTCGGGGTTCAATGACCGGGTTTATTGTCTGAAAAAATACCGGAGCTCCAGGGGAGAGAGAGCGAGAGAGATAGCAACAGCCCAGTGGTCAGCTGCGAGTCTTCTCTCAACCTGGAGCACATGGCAAGATACATGTAACATAATAGGTCAGTGATGAGGTTATTGTCTTTGTAACATAGTTTGTTTATTGTAAACATTGCAGAATCGTTGATGGTTTTGGTGCAGTCATTGTCAGTTCCAGCACAGCCTTTGTTAATTTCAGCACTGTCATTGTCAGTTTCAGCGTCTGCGTGGAAGTCCATTGCTGCAGTAATAGGCACTAATTGCTCTTCCCGAGAAGGACAATTACTGCAGCCCTGGCTACTGGCACTTTGTACTGAGTCCGTATCAAGCTGTTAGCATTTCTATCAAAGGTGCTGGCTGGACCCAGACACTTCGGCGGGCAGTTTCCGCTACTCCATGTGTATTCTCTCCCCCACCCACTTTAAACTAATCAACTAGGTTGTGAGTGAATTGTGCTGGCATTCTGGTGGCCCCAGGTAGATCTGTGTTTGCTCTGCTGTCTCTCTCCATATTGTGGTCTGGCGGCCATCTTGTGTGTCAAGTGGCCAACTCATGGCTCATCTTGTGGGTCTGTGTGCCTGGTGTCACCCTGCCCCATGCCATCTCCCACTTCACTGTCAATAAGTGTCAGATTTGTAGAATCTGTTTAGTTAAGCACCCCTTCTGTTTTATTAAAGCTTAGATGTAGAAAGAAAAGGCTGTTCTAGTCACTGGCACAAATGTTGGTGCGGAGGGGCATGGGCTGAGCTATTTCCTTTGACACACCTACCCAGCCTTCCCCATATTTTCATCGGCAGACTTTTTAATACTGACTAAATTATTGGAGATGAGAAACATCCAGGCTGCGCATCCCCCTACCAGTTGTGACCCTCGGAACCCCCTGTTCCAACTAAAACCGACAAAATTTTTTTTTTAACTCCAGCACTGCCACCCTCTATCTCTCGCTTAAAAAATAAATAAATCAGGTAACTCGACCAGGAATTATACCCAAGTATCTTGTCCAAATGCTTCACTGTTGTACAGCCCCTTACCCTGGTCTCTCAAACCAGATTGTTGGACCACCAGTTGTATGTTTTGCCTTTTTTATTTTCTATGTACCTACCCTCCGGCGGACTGCAAGCCAGGCTGAAGAGTCTCTGCCACCCCTTTACCATGCTTGGGGCACCTGTGCCCATTGGATACAGGTGCACTCAGGTACATCCCATATTGTAAGGGGCGGCTGAGGTCACCTGGCAATTGGTGCACCAAGGCAAAATTATCCCTGGGGGAAATCCCCTCTGCTGCCAATAAGTGCTTCAGGAATCCTCTGTGTGTGGAAGTACGGTGTGGGACCCGAAGCGCTTGCCACCTCACTCAGAAGGCAGGACTATCACTCTAATCCGAGTTGCTCTGCCTACTGTCAAAGTGATGTCCCCTTAGCCCTGAAGATTTTCCAATTTTTACTGACAACCCTCTCTGCTGAGGTGGAAATGGCTCCAAACCATGAGGCGGGAGCTGCTGAAGGGTACTTAGAAATATTAAAGACGCAGGTCGATGTTGGCGAACTGTTTTAACCGTTATCACGCCAGACCAGGCAAACAGAGTTACCATACTCTGAGCTGTGACCTTGTTGAACTGTGGCACAGGCTGGGGAGGCTGTATGGCCTCCTCCTTTTGTTTCTGTGGAAGTTTTGTTTGTTTTTCTCTCCCTCTTTCTCTCCCTCCCCCTTCTCTCTCTCTCTCTCTCTCTCTCTCTCTCTCTCTCTCGCTCTCTTTCTCACACATACCTCCACATTGTAATTCGTGCTGATGAGGTAATGGGTCTATCTGCGGTGTGGACTATACCATTCATCAACACGGTTCAAGTTGGAGTTGGCCCTGGGGATTGGCCAGTCCGTGCTCGGACTCTCAGGGCCTGCAAATTGCCTCTCAGTGAGTCATCCATCTTCGCCCTGTGGGTGGGGGAAAAGAGGGAAGTTAAACATGGGGGTGTCGGGGGCAAGAGGAGTCCGTCATGCGGCTGTAGGAAGGTGAGCAAAGATCTGGGAGGTCGATGTTTGCCCTCTTTCCAAAATCATTTGCGTGAATGTTCGTTCGTTCTCTTTCTTCCACTCCTTTTCCCTCTAGGAATGAGAAGTGTCACCAGTATTACACCACTGAGTTCTTATACAACCTGTACTCTGCCGAGGGGAAGGGTGTATTTGACTGTCGCACCAATGTGCTGGGCCATATGCAACAGGTAAGTGACTCCTCCAGGCAATGACTATAAAGCTTCAACTAAAGCCTCAGCAAAATGTTCTGAAAGTTGTGTTACAGGTGATTAGGGTGGTTAAGAAAGTGTTTAGCACATTTGTCTTCATTGCTCAGACCTTTGAATATAGGAGTTGGAATGTCATGTTGAGTTTGTCCAGACATTGGTGAGGCCTCCTCTGAAGTACTGTATAATTCTGATCGTCCTGCTGTAGGAAGGATACCATTAAACTGGGGAGGCTTCAGACCAGTTTTACCAGGATGTTGCTGGGAATGGAGGGTTTGAACTGTAGGGAGAGATTGGATAGGCTGGGGTGTTAGAGGTTGAGGAGTGTCCTTTATTGAGCTTTACAAAATCACGAAGGGCATAGGTAAGGGTCTTTTCCATAGGCTGGAGGAGTTCAAAGTTAGCCGGTATATTTTTTTAAAAAGGACATGCAGGCAACTTTTTTTTAATAGAGTGGTTCTTGTGTGGAATGAACTTCCAGAGGAAGTGTTAGAAGCATGGACAGTTACAACGTTTAAAAGGCATTTGGATAAGTGCACGAATAGGTAAAGAGGGATATGGGCTGAGCGCTGGCAGGCAGGACTAGTTTAGTTTGGGAACATGGTCAGTGTGGACTGGTTGGATCAAAGGGGTTTGTTTCCGTGCTGTATGACTCTGTAACTGAGAAACCTCAGGAGTATTGAGGAAGATCGCCATCCATTGACTAAACGCTCAGAGACCGCTGTGGTACAGCACTTGATCCCTGGTCTGATCCAGATTCACGACCCGCTCTCTGGAGGGGGTGGAGGGGCAGCAATGTGGTGACGGACAGCTGCTGCGGGAGGTGCTGCCTGAAAGTGACAGTGGGGAGAGCGACATGCTCAATGGGAGGCCCAGGCTGAGGAACCTGACGGGCCGGTTTTAGAAGCTTTCGGATGACTGCACTCCTGCTTCAATGTGAGATTCTCTAACGTTCAGACCAGCGGCTCCCCTCGCTGTGATTCCGCTGCAGGGCACCAGGCAATTAATATTCCTTCACTATGTCAGTGACGCTATCCAGTTGCAACACTCCAGGAGGCCCCTGTCTTAGAAACACCTCCAGGCCCTGACAGACTGACAGAGTAGTTGTTAATGTTACCATGACCAGGACGATGCAGGTTGACAGCGGGATGACGTAATTCTCGGGTTTTTAACTCTATCCCTGCCCGTTCATCGTTTTCTGGGGCTGGTGTCGGACAGAGTTAAAACAGCCTTGGCACACGAGATGGTTTGTCACTCGTGTGCAGACTCGTTGGCACACGGACCTCTCCGTTGACTTTACCTCTTCTGCACTGACAGGGCGGTGCACCCACACCCTTCGATAGGAACTTTGGGACGAAGCTGGGCGTCAAGGCTGTGCAGTGGCTGACCGAGAAACTGCTGGAGAGCTACAGGAAAGGTGAGGCCCCTAGGCCCTGGCAGTGCTGAGAGAGATTGAGAGCAGGCGCCGGGGAGAACTGATCTGGGAGGAGCTGCTCTGTGAAACTGGAGAGAGCTGACCTGGTGCCAAACTGAAGCCAAACGCGCCACGACCCAGCTGAGGAAAACCAGGCAGGGTGGGGGGTTAAAGAAACCTTCGCTCGCAATCCGTGAGAGAGGTTTTTCCAGATGGAATACCCCTAACTGAATGCTGAGAGAGGAGGCCCATCACGAACAGCCCCTCTGCAGCATGAGGGGAGTTGTGAGAAGCCCCTGATCATCTTGAAGCTAGTTTGATGTCCTCGCTCCGTCTGGCAAGTGCTCCCTTCCCGATCTGTGGAATGATCTGCACCCATTAAAGGAAAGATTTGACCAAGGAGAGTAAGGGGGTTGGGGGGGGACAGTGGGATTGCTGGAGATCAGAGCGACGGGCCTCTCAAAAGCGTGTCTGTTCTCATCCTCTTCCTTCTCATCCTTTCCTTGAACAGGGCAAGTATTCGCCAACTCTCCTGAAACGGCCTGTGTCCTGGGAATGAACAGGAAGGCCTTGGTCTTCCGACCTGTGACCGAGCTGAAAGCAGAGACGGACTTTGAGTAAGTACGAGGGGCCGGGAGGAAAGTGGAGGGAACTGGGTGTAATACAGCGGCCGTGTCAAGCAGCACTCAACTCCAGAACAAGACAACTAAAACAAGGAAATGTCAGGGGTGATTGAGTGGACTTCAGGAGCTGCAGACTGTAACAGGACAACAATCTCCTCTCCAACATATTCATCCATAAGCTGACATTTCCTCACAGGCAATTAAGTGTTGTTTCTACAAGGGTTCAAAGATGTTTCATTGGAGTATAAGCGAGCAAAACTGCATCTATCAAGTTTATGTTATCTGGCATCATAGATACAAACTGGTATTCTGTACTAACCAAACTTTCTGACAGCTTGTACGTTCTCTTAAAGTCAGCCGGTCATATCTGGTGTTCAAATAATTTATTCTTCCCAAAAGAAAACCCCAATAGTAATAATAATAATAGCAGTAGATTGTAAATCAGCAGATGTGGTTCGCATTGTTAAATCGGTTTTGGTTATTGTGCCTGAGTGATGGTACCACTCAGAGGAGCAACAGCCGGTAGAGACTGAGCTTGTTCACTTTTTGCAAAACTGGGCTGGAGGCTGTGGTGCTTCTTGTAGGGACTTTATTCTGATACCTTACCGATCTAGGACTGTTGACTATCCGGCCACTCCTCTTCAGTTCCTCAAAGCTTTGCCTTGTGTCTGGAGTAACGTAATTCTAACTGGCCCCCCACTAATCCTCTTCGTGTGCCAGATAACGTAGATTTTACTTCACATGGGCTAATTAAAGAGGCTAAGTTTTAAGAAGTGCCTTTTGAAGGAGGAGCTTTTCCAGGAGGGAATTGTGGAACTGAGGGCCAGGGAAGCTGAAGGCCTGTCTGAGGAGCAAAATTAGCCCCGTGGTGCTCGAAAACCCCTCGATAGCACGGCAGACACCACTGGCCTCCCTTGTTCATCATGGCCATTGGAAGTCCCCAGAGATGTGACCCACAATCCTGCTGTCCAAGGCACGCTCAGAGAGTGTGTAGGCCGCAATGGGCCTTGCAGCATTTGCCAAGCCAGGCCCACCACACTGAGAGCACCACAGTGTAGAGTTGCCTCCTCAAAAGCAAGTGGGTCCACCAAGCAGCATCGAGGTGTGACCTGTACTTTCAGACATGATTGGACCAATCTATCCATACCTGAACTTTAACTCTGAATTAGATGCTGATGATGAAGAAGTTGCTGAACACGAGAGGGGGATCAGAGGAGATAGTTCAGCCCCTCCATTAGATCTGTGTCCTCAGGCCTATTACTCACCTTGGCTCCATGCCTCTTCAGTACTCCTACCCAACAGAAATAAAACTGTCCACCTTCAATAATTCTTCTAGGAGAGAGTTCTCTATTTTTCCACTGCCCTTTCACGAATTCTTTCCTTACGTCACTATGAGCTCCCCTGGAATTATCCAGCAGAAGAAATAAATTCCATCCATCCATTCTGGCATGCTGGGTCCTGTTGGGATCAGGCCAGCTCCCTGTCAGAGTAACTCTGCTAGTCCTACTCCCCAGCCCTACTCCCCCATCATCCTGCAATTACTTCTCTTCAGGTAATTATCCAGATCCCTGTTGCAACCCACAATCTCATCTGTTTCCATCACTTCCAGATGCTGCCCACATATTGCATAAAAACACTTTTCCTGGCATCACGGTATAGCCTGAGATCCGTGTCCTCCTCTCTGTCCTCCTGCCAATGGGAACAATTTCACTCTCATCTCCACTGTCCCGATCCCTCATGGTTTTGGACACCGTTCTCAGGTCTCCCCTATCTTCTGTTTGAGGAGAGCAGCCCTGGCATCTCGCGTCTATCCACGTCCGTTAAACTCTGCCCTTAAATGTTTTCTTCACCCTCTCTGAAGTCTATATATCCTTCCAAAAGGATCCCACAGAAGAGGCTGATGGATGGAGGTTGAGAAATTGACCGGGAGTTTGTGTTTCCGGTGATCAGTGGAGGTGTAATAGACAGTGAAGAGGTTACCTCCGAGTACAATGGGATCTTGACCAGATGGGCCAATAGGCTGAGGAGTGGCAAACTGAGTTTAATTCGGATAAATGTGAGGTGCTGCATTTTGGGAAAGCAAATCTTAGCAGGACTTATACATTTAATGGTAAGGTCCTGGGGAGTGTTGCTGAACAAAGAGACCTTGGAGTGAAGGTTCATAGCTCCTTGAAAGTGGAGTCGCAGGTAGATGGGGTAATGAAGAAGGGGTTTGGTATGCTTTCCTTTATTGGTCAGAGTATTAAATACAAGGGTTGGGAGGTCATGTTGCGGCTGTACAGGACATTGGTTAGGCCACTGTTGGAATATTGTGTGCAATTCTGGTCTCCTTCCTGTCGGAAAGATGTTGTGAAACTTGAATGGGGTCAGAAACGATTTACAAGGATGTTGCCAGGGTTGGAGAATTTGAGCTATTGAGAGAGACTGAGTAGGCTGGGGCTGTTTTCCCTGGAGTATTGGAGGCTGAGGGGTGACCTTATAGAGGTTTATAAAATCATGAGGGACATGGATTGAGTAAATAGACAATGTCTTTTCCCTGAGGAGTCCTTGGAGTGGAGATTGTCCGTTGCGATGGTGTTGATATGGAGGTTTAACCCCTCGAATTCTCTGTGTGTCCGACAGGCACCGCATGCCGAAGGAGCAGTGGTGGCTGAGGGTGCGGCCCCTCCTGAAGATGTTAGCCAAGTACCAGACGCGTTTCGACAATTACATCACGGGCAAGGTCGAGCACGTCAACAGGCGCAGTCTGAGCGTTGAGTCCGGTTTCTGAATCAAGCGGCCACCGGCACCCATCTCCCGTCACCACGTTTTAACCTCATTATAGCATGAACCTACCGTGAAGTAGTGTTTAAAAACTGCTTGCATTTGTTATTGCACCTGTTAATGTAGGAAGGTAACCCCAGGTGCATCGCAGGGGCTCAGTTGAACAAAAAGAGAGAGGGAGGAGTTATCAACATCAAATATGGCCATCACCTCAACCCAAACGGGTCATGGGTCAGATTTAATTCCAGTGAAGACTGGATTTGGGCCTGTGAGAAATGTAGTATTTTCCATTGTATCCTCAGATACACCCATCCTTCGTGAAGACCCTGTGCTGACCTACAGCCGATTGTGGCTGCATTCATCATCTCCACTCCATATCTCAACCTCTCGCAGCCTTTTTTACTCCATCCCTGTCCTGCCCTCTCTGCCTTTCTTTCTCTGTGTGTCTCTCATCCCTTCTCTCCCTCTCCTCTGCCCCCACCTTGCTACCTTTCCTCACTGCTCCTTGCTGCTACTGAAACTATGGGAGTTTGGTACAAGGATAATCACAGGCCTGTCACAGCTTGAGACTTCACTGTCCCTCGATCCTGGTCCAGGCTTTGCTTTCTGAATTGATTAGTTTTTTTTTTGTTTGACTTGTCTGTGATGTGTGAAACTTTCTGGGCCATTTAACTCAACCAGCGATTTGCCACCAGGCTGGGGAGGAGGTGAGTGCCGATAGGATTCCTCCGTAGAAAGGCTGCTCGCTGTGATCCGGGACAAAGGTAAATCCGAGAATGAGTGGAAAAAGGTGCTGAAAAGGTCCAATGTGTGAACTCTCCAGCTGGTGTTCCTTCTGCCTGCCCTAATAACCACTGTGAGTAGCTGGGTTAGAGCAGCATCCTCCCCAGTCACTCTCTTAGAAAATTCGAGATGTCATTGAGATAGCTGCCTCCATTTCTAAATGCAGCAGAGTGCCGTCGCGTTAAATCGAACACTGTGTGTTGTGTCTATGACATTTGAACTCTCCTCGGTCACTCTGGCCATGCTCCATGTGTCTGAACTGTTCAGAGCAGCTCCTGAAATGAAGCCCTTTGACAACACTCTATGGACACTTGTTGCATATTGCTGATAATGTCCCATAAAAAAAATGAATTGAGAAACTTGATTGCGATAACTTCCTTCCCTTCTCTTGGGAGCCTTGGAATTAAGAATGGATGTTTATTCAAGGTTGTTTTAATATAGAGAAGATTCAAGCTTTTAAAAGGCTTAAGGCAGTGCTATTCTCAAAAGACCATTTACAGAGGACGGAAACAGCTATTCTCCCCGTCAGTCCCCCGATTATTTATTAAGACTGTGTGTCCATTTTAAACGAAGGTTCAGCCAGCATTCAGTCAAGGATGACAAACAGTGCGATCCTTTTAAATGTTATGGGCATTATTCTCCAATCATGTGACCGTTGCCGCAAATCATGTGATTCTCTTGTGAGGCCACAAGGGGAACAAGATCTGTATACCATGTAGGTCAGTGTGTAGTCCTTTCAAGCCAGGCTGTGGAACTACTAGTGGTGGAACTACGTCTCCTCCACTAGCTGGTTGAAATACGTTCCACCTGCCAGTGGGCAGAAAGGTAGTGTGGCATAGGGCAATGGATTTGGCACTTGCCTGGGTGATGGACTAATAGACTCTTTCCTAACACTTGGATAAGGGTCAGACCACTCCATATCTGGGAGGGTGCAAAGCCGGATTTCCCTGTCAATACACAGTCAACTGTTTTTAAAGTTTCAAAAGATGTGACGAGCACAGTTTTTAACACACAGCAGGCTTTTGCTGACCAGTAAATGCACCCATTGCAATGTGTCTGTGCACTGTGTGTGTGTGTATATGTATAAAACTGTTCACCTTGTACTGTCAGTGGATTGTGACCTGGATTAGATTAAATTGTGTTTCGTGATTAAATTTGTAATGTGCAATGGCTTTGAGTGCTTGCCTTGATTTAATTGAGTCTCATTTTTAAAATCAGCCCCCCCCCCCCCCCCATCCCATCCCCACCAGCATCCCAGTCCAAAACTAAATGATTGTTTACAAAGCCATCTCATGCTTTGCATATATCCATGCAAGAAACAGGAAGGGTGCTAGGAATAATAAAAAAAAAACACAGATGAAGGTTTCAGTGGCAGTGAGTTAGGGAAGATCAGAGAGAATATGTGGTGTAGACCATGACCTTTATCTATTATTTGGTGGACCTTGGGCGTTTTGGTTTGTGGTTCCTTGAAAATGAAGTCACAGATAGAGAGGGTGGGAGGAAGGTGTTTGGTATGCTTGCCTTTATTGGTTAGTGCATTGAGTACAGGAGTTGGGAGGTCATGTTGCAGTTGTACAGTACATTGGTTAGGCCACTTTTGGAATACTGTGTTCAGCAGTCCTGGTCTGCCTGCTATTGGAAGGATGTTGTGAAACTTAAAAGGGTTCAATAATGATTAGCAAGGATGTTGCCAGGGTTGGAGGGTTTGAGCTATAGGGAGAGGTTGAATGGGCTGGGGCTGTTTTTCTTGGAGCGTCAGAGGCATAGTGAGGGGCATGGAAGAGTGAATAGTCCAGGTCTTTTTCGCAAGGTAGAGGGCATATGTTTAGGGTGAGAGGGGAAAGATTTAAAACTGACCTAACGGGCAACTTTTTCACACAGAGGGTGGTACGTGTGTGGAATGAGCTGCCAGAGGAAGTGGTGGAGGCTGGTACAATTACAGCATTTAAAAGGTTACATGAATAGGAAGGGTTTAGAGGGATATGGGCCAAATGCTGGCAAATGGAATAGATTAATTTAGGATATCTGTTTGGCATGGATGAGTTGGACCAAAGAGTCTGTTCCTGTGCTGTACAACTTATATGACTACATGAGGATGTTTCAAGTCTGAGGTATTTGAGAGGTATCTTAATCCAGTGTATTAGAATTCAAACATATTAGTAAGTAAGCATCCTTATCTGCTCAGTGACCACTGCCTAGCAGTATATAAAGGCAACATGAGAATGAAAGGGCGAGACTGCATATAGAAAGAAAAGGGTATTTCTTCACTATTTCCAATGGCTTGAGAGGTAAGCCTGTAATGATCCTTGAAAATAGCTTTCACCTGAAGTTATAAATGGCAGCCTCTTCGAATGATGATGATGTCGCATACAGTGTAAAATTATTTACTCCCATCCAATAAACACTGACTTAATTATGGTTTCATTGCCTTGCAGTCAGATTTAAATCCTAATCCAGTTGAAGAGGTTCTGCTGATTAATATGGCAATGAATTATTACAAGACAGTGTGATAAGAGGTTGTTCTGGATAATTAATTTCTTCCCAATCACTGTCCTATTAAGTTCTGCCTGTTCTAACCACCAGGCTCTCTACTTTAGCAGAATGAGGCATTTCACCCCTCATTCATTGAGGAAAAAGGCAAATGCCGTAAAGCATCATTGGACCTTTATCTCTCCTACTTTTCTCTGGATTTCTTTTTGGATTTGAAGATGCTCACTCCTTCCTGAGGTACACTTCCATGGATATTGATTGGACACTCCATGAACTAACTGTCTTTCTCTGAGAACCCCTTTGGCAGTGAGTACCAACACACTATCCTACCAATGATGGGGAAGGTGGCGCGGATCTAGAATCAGAGTCCTGTATTCACAGCGTTTGGGCTCGATTCATTAGATGGTCATCAAGAAACAGAACTGGAGTTGATTGAACTCTGTGGTTGCTGAGGCCCAAGTTCAGTTTATTTCAGAGTCTTGGCATGGGCTACTTGTGATCTGTCAAGCTCCTCACCTGGTGACAAAAGCTCACCAAGCCTAGAGTGTTTGAAATAGTAAATAAAAACCAACATATAAACATCACACCATCTGCATTATTAGGTACGTGATCAAATTAGGTCTTCCTAGAGAAAGATTTACACTCAAACTGTTGTACATCCCATGGTCATTACATTAGTATATCCTTCAGACAGATGCTTATGACCTGATCACTATCATAGCTTGTGCTCGAAAAGTATCGAAATCTCCTACTCCAACTTACCACAGTTCTGTTGAAACATGACATGCTATTGAAAGCACACCTATAACTTAATATTACCCTGCGCCCTAGTTGTCTGATAAATGCAATGTTTGTATGTAATTGTAGCAATAATAATCATGTGTTGGATTTTTCAATACCACAATGTCCATGTGGGATTGTGTTACAATGGGATGATGTTACAGGGGGAAAATTAAGGATTGCTATATCAGAGAAAACGCCTTGCTGGAAGCAAAGGCATGGTTGACTCTAATAGCTTGGTGGTGGAAACTTGGAAACCTCATTGAACACCAACTCGATACTCAGCATCAGTTTCTGAGAGTACAGACATCTATATTGATCTGTACGTAAGGCAGCAATCACTAAGAAGAGAGAGCTGATCTATTTTAATTGGAATGTAAGTATATTTTTCAAACTAAAAGGAATTTCTAAGATTCATTTTTTTTTAAGAAAAGTTTACAATCCACTCTTCAGTTGAGATATTAACTAGTGCTGGAAGAAACTGTCCTAACAAATTGACAAAAGTTAACAATCTCACAACAGTGGGCGAGTCTGATTCCTAAAAATGGAGCACATTTACCACCCAGGGAGCTGTTCAGGGAGAGATGGGTACTGCAGGGAGTGGAGTGTTTTATTTCCCCCTCCAACTCTATTTTGATTTAATCCCTGCCCTCTCCTTCACTGTTTGATCATGCAGCATTGCCCTTTGATGTGAAGGGTAGTGCTTGTCACTGGCCACTTGGGTGTTTCCTGTCTTCCTGGTGGTGGGAAATGAATAAAGATTTGTACACCTTGTGTCTTTCATTGTGTCTCACACCTGCACACACACAACATGGGTGCTGGGTAAAAAATAAGCACTACCGCAGTTAGGCGGTAGTGTGGGGGTTTTATATTTTTTAAAAATAATCAGGAAATAGCACTACCAATAAAGAAAAAAAATGGAGCACTTTCAGTTTCTGTCATCACAAAAATTTATTTTTAATTTACATTGACCTGAAGGTAGAATTCCTGCATTTTATGGCAGCATTATAGTTAGCAGAAACCTTGTTATTGAATGGCTGCGTATTGACATCATTACTGAATTACAGCTGTTTGAACAGTTCTATTTTCTAGATCAAGTGATAAAAAATTCCCAAGAGCTTTGAAATAAATCTAGAAAAAAGCTGTCCAAGACCAGCTCAAGATTCGGATTCCCAGACTCTAATTCACGTCTAATAGGCAGCTGCCTCAAGAGTCTACTAACCAATTAGTCAGCAGATGCTGTAGGAAAGTGACTGTTGGACTGCTATTGTCTCTAAACCAACTAAAGCTCCTGGAAAGGATCTTCTGGACAAGAGACAGAGTGACGCCATTGACGCATTACTTGAGGATAGATGCAAGTTGTAAATTAATAACGACAGGACAACAAAATCTACATG
This sequence comes from Chiloscyllium plagiosum, assembly GCF_004010195.1. Taxonomy (NCBI): domain Eukaryota; kingdom Metazoa; phylum Chordata; class Chondrichthyes; order Orectolobiformes; family Hemiscylliidae; genus Chiloscyllium; species Chiloscyllium plagiosum. Next base: position 27,396,504 of record NC_057716.1, on the reverse strand, counting down.
CTTCAGAAGCAGGTAATGTTATAGCCACAGTTGGCAAATGTGGGGCAAACCAATAACAATTTTAACACACCCACCCAAAAGCTGCCCCAGCTTTTATTGATTTGAAAATAGCATGTGGCTCAAAGGGACATTGGTGATGTGCGGGAAATCTGGTTCCAAAGGCCAAGCCTGATGGTGGAACAAAAGACAGGTGCAAACACAGCAGTGAGGTTCAGAGTCTAGATTAGAGTGGTGCTGGGAAAGCACAGTAGGTCAGGCAGCATCCGAACCCAAGTGAAAGGTTCATTTCAGAAGATGACTAAACTCTCTGGATTGTTAGCCTAACATACCTTGTCGGAGTTATAAGGTGATTTGAAGCTTTTACAATTGTTAATACCATATGTCCTGAAAACACAGGATGATACACACACAAAGCTAAAATTGACATGAGAGCATGTGCCAACATTTTGCTACTAACCATCCTGAAGAATCCCTTTTTGTGGGAGTCTATCAGCTGAGGGAGCCCTTGCCATGACCACCACAACCAGATCCATGTGTGATGGGGCTGAAAGATCTCGGACAGCACCATGTTGGCCCGGGTGTTTAAGACTGGCTTTCAGGCCCATTGAATAATGTGGAAGGCGGGATTCGCTCCCACTCTGACGGAACACCCCTGTCCGAAATGGATCACAAATCAGAGTGGAGGTTCACTGCCTGAGCTCAGTACTTGTGTAGGGACAAGCCCCATAGTCAGTGTCCACCATCCTCCAAAGACACTCTGCTGTGACTTGTAGACAGGCACCTCCAGAGTCCAGGACACACTGAACATTGGGGAAGCTGACCCCAATACTGAATGAGAGCAAAACACACAACTAACCCTTCCCCCCCCACCCACCCTATCTTTCCCCCACAGTGTGCAGGGGGACTAGAAATTAGGTAAAGGTCCTGTATGTTTGACATGGGATCAATGTTGCATACACAATGTGTTTTTGTAAGTGAGCTGCACCTTGCTGTTCACTTTATGCGATGTTCTGGTAGTATTATTGCTGGACTGTTAATCTAGAGACCAGGGTAATGTTCTGGGGACCTGAGTTCAAATCATGCCACGGCAGATGGTAGAATTTTAGTTCAATAAAAATCAGGAATTAAGAGTCTAATGATGACCATGAATCCATTGTTGGAAAAGTCCATCTGTTCACTGATGATCTTTGGGGATGAAAACTGCCATTCTTATCTGGTCTGACCGACATTTGATTCTGGACAGTTATGGATGGGTAATAAACACTGGCCTAGCCAGCAATGCCCAGATCCGGTGAATGAGTTTTTACAAAATTTATTCGAACTGTTACACAAATGCACCTTCACGTTTCTTGAACACAGTCGATTTTGGGGGCCAAGAAAAGCCTACAATGCAGCCCAACGTGGTGATCTCTCAGCCCAGTAAGGCGTTCTCTCAGCGTGGACCTCCAGCCCCAAGGTGATTCCAGAGCTGTCTCCCAGCCTTGGGAGCCTCAATATGAAGCCCAGTACCATCTAGAGTCAAGGCCCGATGTGGACTTGAGGCTAGGTGGATTGGGCTGGAAGGGCTGTTATTCTGAACCTGATATTTCTCTATTTTCTAATTATTTCTACAATCTGTAATGCTGGATGTTTTATTTCTTTATTTTTCTAATTTTTTTCCTTAAAAATCTGTACCTTTTGTACCTAAGTATGTGCCATAAGCAACGACTTGTAAACTCTTCACTGCATGTGACAATAAAGCTAATTCTAATTATAAATAAGGCATGGGGCCTAATATGGATAGGCCAAGTACATGGCAGTCTGGACTAAAGAGCTCCATTCCCTCACACCAACTTCCCTAAACCTGATTAACAGAAAGAAAATCATAATTAATGAAATCAACTCTTTAATTAATGTTTATACTAAGCCATCTCCACTCGGCAGTGCAGACCTCCTGTGAGCTGTGTTTATCACCATTGCAAAAACCGCTAGTGAGCCAAGTTTGTGTTGCCCTAGCATGATCCTAATTAACCTGGCACGATCGATCCAAATGTCAATCGCCAATTATAAATACGGCTTGGTCAACATCGCCATGCCAACCGATGTGAGAGCAGAGATACAACATCATCTGAAGGCTCTTGAGGGAGCTGGTGGCCAATAACGTGACGGATTGCTGGCTCCCACTGACAGCAGGGCTGGGCCGGGGCAGTTAGGGAAGAGTTTTTGTCCCCATAAAGGAGCTTCCGGGCCTGACCCATGAAATCCTGGCACTGTATCCAATCCAGCTCAGCAACAGGGTCTCAAACCTAACAGCATCACCTTCTCCTTCCTCCATAGTGCAAGTGTGTTTCCTTTTGGACAATGTCTCCCCACATTTTCTCTCTCTCTCTCTCTCTCTCTCACTCTCTCTGTGTGTGTCTCTCTCTCTCTCTCTCCCTCTCACTCTCTCTCTCTCTCTCTCTGGCTGTCTCACAGGGGTGTTGGATACAATTTTAACAGACGTTTGACACCCTTGCTCAGTTTGGAGACCATTGCTGAAGAATGAGACTGGCCAGAGGATGACAAGAACTAATTAACGACAATACTGACTTTCAGATGTACCTGTTTGATGGACAATTGGATGGCAGTTAGGAATGGGAATCTGTAGTGTTCCATGACCTCCCCCCATCCCCCCCCCCACCACGACACACACACACACCTTTCTTTAATCCAGGCAACACTGAAGCCAAACCCACCCACGTGACATTAGGAAATGCTGACATGGGGGCTTCCTCCTGACACAAGAAGCAAGGTTAATCGTGGCAGTGGTTTCATGTTCAAGTCTCCTAGTGTAACATGTTGTAGACCAGATTTTATTTTTACTTGTAAGAAAACAGTAACTTTCTCACTTCGCCAGTCACACTGTCATGAGTTACTGACGCCAGCAACGTGAAAGGAATGTGTGAACGGCTGAGCTAATAAATATTGCTCTGTTGGGAGAAAGTGAGGACTGCAGATGCTGGAGCTCAGAGTCGAGAGTGTGTTGCTGGAAAAGCACAGCCGGTCAGGCAGCATCCGAGGAGCAGGAGAGTCGATATTTCAAGCATGAACTCTTCATCAGGAATTAATCTCTGCTGGGATCTGTCGATCTATCATTCTCACAAAATTGGGCTCCACGTGTTACGTTCAGTACTCTCCACTTGTCGGGATAAGGGTGGCTCCAACAAACAAGAAGCTTGACACCATCCAGGACAAAACAGCCCATTCGATTGGCTCCACATCCACAACATCAACGTCCTGCACCGCCAACACTCCGTAGCAGCAGTGTGTCCTACCTACAAGACGCACTGCAGAAATTCACCAAAGATCCTCAGACAGCACCTTCCAAACCCACAACCACCTCCATCTGGAATGACAAGGGTAGCCAATACATGGGACCACCACCACTTGCAAGTTCCCCTCCAAGCCACTCACCATCCTGACTTGGAAATATATCACCGTTCCTTCACAGTCATTGGGTCAAAATCCTGGAATTCCCTCCCTTAGGGCATTCTGGGTATACCTATAGCACGTGGACTGATGTGGTTCAAGAATGATGTGGAGGTACTGGTGTTGGACTGGGGTGTACAAAGTTAGCTACCTGATGAAGGAGCACTGCTCCAAGCACTTGTGCTTCCAAATAAACGTGTTGAACTATAACCTGGTGTTGTGTGATTTTTAACATGGTTCAAGAAGGCAGCTCACCACCACCTTCTCAAGGGGGCAACTAGGGTCGAGCAATAAATACTGGCCTAGCCAGCGACACTTCCCAGGAATTCATTCAACAGTAATCTTCCACAGTTACTACTCTCAATACCATTGGCTTCCTCTCATTCTTTAAAAATAAATGGCAGAGGTCTTAAAAAGGGAAGTTAAAGATTAGTATAAACCAAGAGGTTCAGAAGCAAGATATAACATTAAGAGTGTGAGTCCTTGTTTAAAAAACAATTAGATGTAGTGGCAGTGAGCAACAGGCTGTATTTTCCCAGTAAGAAGACAAAGGATTTGCCAGATCAATGTAATGTTTACCAATACCACCAGATGGCAGCCATCATCAATCTTTGAACAGATTGGTTCCAAGCTTTGCCTTTCCATCAGAGTCTGACTCCCTTCTCTTTGTCTTCATTCCAGTTTGATTCATGTTTTTTTCCCCCTATTTTCCCATCGCTTCACTCAGAGCTTTAATCCCCTTGGAGTGACACAAGCACCTACCCCCTCCTTCAAACTAGTATCTGCTTCTGTGCATTGTCAGCCCACGGGACAGAGAAAAGGGTGCACACTCACTCAAGTACACTTACCCAGCACATACTCACATACACTTAACCAGCACACACTCACTATCCTTAACCAGCACTCACTATCCTTAACCAGCACACGCACTCATATACTTAACCAGCACCCACTCACTATCCTTAACCAGCACACACTCACATATACTTAACCACCACACACTAACTATCCTTAACCAGCACACACTCACTATCCTTAACCAGCACACACTCACATTAACCAGCACACACTCACATATACTTAACCACCACACACTAACTATCCTTAACCAGCACACACTCACTATCCTTAACCAGCACTCACTATCCTTAACCAGCACACACTCACATATACTTAACCACCACACACTAACTATCCTTAACCAGCACACACTCACTATCCTTAACCAGCACTCACTATCCTTAACCAGCACACACTCACATATACTTAACCACCACACACTAACTATCCTTAACCAGCACACACTCACTATCCTTAACCAGCACACACTCACATATATCTAACCAGCACACACTCACTATCCTTAACCAGCACACACTCACATATACTTAACCACCACACACTAACTATCCTTAACCAGCACACACTCACTATCCTTAACCAGCACACACTCACATATA
>NC_057716.1:27375793-27391488 GCF_004010195.1 Chiloscyllium plagiosum | reverse complement strand
CACACTCAGACACACGCTCACACTAAGTTACACAATCATACTCAGACACCCAGACACACACACACACACTCAGTCACACACTCAGACTCAGACACTTACTGTCACTCACGCTAAGATACACACATACACTCAGACACACATACACCCTCAGACACTCACACTCAAACACACACACTCACATACTCACACTCAGAGCAGGGCCAGTGCTGCTGTTCCTTGGAGACAGCAGTTAGCTTAATGAAACTAGGATGGAAGACAGAGGAGTCAGCTCGCATGTATCGGAGAACTGTTTCTCAAGCCTCCAAAGAATTACTGCAAAAGGAAATGCTGTAAGAGGTGAGGAATTGTGCAGGTTTCTGTTGTCAAGTGAAGGAGTGACAATGAGAGTGATTGGATAACTAATGATTGGAGAGAGAAACAGCAGAGTGGGCTCTGAACCAAGCAGTAAAGGTGGCAGTAGATCTCGGATAATGGACAGGGAAGCAGCTAAGGTGGCTTAGTGTGTGTATTTACCCCAAGTGTGACCCCGCTGTGCAGTAACGGGCACCAGGAATAGCAATGCTGGTTTGGCTACAGGAAGCACATAAAGTCAAGAAATGGAAGCTTCGTCCTGCGGGGTCAAGGGTGAACTTTAATATTTTAAGAGGCGGAGTATTTCAGAGCAATAGAGAAATGTTCCGAATTACTCAAGGAAAGGAAAAGTAATGGCTTCCCTGGAGAGAATGCTGATGAGTTTAATGGCCCAATTAGTTGACAGTGGGGGGAAAAAAGACTTAACGCTCTTGACAACAAGATAGGTTCCTCTACACTTACTTTCCATCGCCATGGTAACTAGGGAAGGGAAAGCACCTTCTGGGAATTGATCAGGAATCTATAAGATTGTCCTCAGGGAGAGAGACAGAAGTAATAGATTCAGAGTTTCGCATTTTCTCTCGAGCTGAGAAAAGAACCCGAGGTTGTGACAACGAGCAGTAACTTCCAAGCCTTCCCTGTGAATTAAACAGTGCATGTTATCCTACATTCTTCTATCACTGGCACTGAGAATGAACGAGAAGCCTGCTGAGCTAGGTCCGATCAGCTCCTCCACCACCACACGCAATCGGGAGCCATGGCTGGTGACTGCAGCGAAAGATGGCGACCCGCTCTCGAACAACGAAGCCCTTTATTGCTAACTCATCTGTTTGCACGTCTTGACAACAACTGGGGGTGGAGGCAGGGGTAGTGGGGGTGCGTTGGAGCATGCTCCTGTCTCTGTGCGCCATGATGTTCCAGAAGCCCATATTTTCTAGATCATCTCAGCATCTCTCCTGGGAGGGGAGCTGGGGTGGGAGGGGGTGGGGTGGGGGGGTGTCTTCCAGGAACCGTGGCAAATGTCACAGACACCCTGCCTCAAAAATAAACCAGGATCACGGAAAGCCAGCCCTGCCCCATCCTGGGGACCATTAGGAAGCCAAGGCTTTGGCAGAGGGCACAGAATGGATTGCATAAATAATTCCAGGGACGAAAGCCTTCAATTCAAATGGTTCGATTGGAAAAGCTGGAGTTAACAGCAGAGAAGACGAATAGGAAACTTGATTAAGTGTTTAACATCAGGAGGGATTGGATGGAGGATTAAAGAGAACCTGTTTCCACTTCCCCAAAGGTCACTAACCAGAAGGCACTGATTTAATGTGATTGGCAAGCGATTCAGAGCAGACATGTTCTGCCCAGAAAGTGGTTAGCAGTTGTTATGCGCTGCCTTGTAAAGGAAATCAGCTCAATAATTCAAAGGTCAAAAAAAAAATCACACAATACCAGGTTATAGTCCAACAGGTTTATTTGAAAACACCAGCTGTCAGGGCAGCACAGTGGCTCAGTGGTTAGCACCGCTGCCTCACAGCGCCAGGGACCTGGGTTCGAGTGCAGACTAGGGCAAATGTGAGGTATTTGCACATACTCCCCCGTGTCTGTGTGGGTTTCCTCTGGATGCTCCAGTTTCCTCCCACAGTCCAAAGATGTACAGGTTAGGTGAATTGGTCATTGCTAAATTGACTCATAGTGTTAGGTGCATTAGTCAGGTGTAAGTGTGGGGTTGGGGAATGGGTCTGGGTGCGTTACTCTTCGGAGGGTTGGTGTGGACTTGTTGAGTCGAAGGGCCTGTTTCCACGCAGTAGGGAATCTAATCTAATCTGTCAGAGTGCTGCTCCAACACAGGCACCTCCACAATATTTCGAAGGGTTTGTTGGGGCAGTGGAGCTTTCCTTTGAAAGAGCCAGTACAGAGTTGAAGGGCTGAAGGGTCTCTGGGTTGCATTATTACATGGTTCTATTATTCAATGGAAAAATGGCTGCTTGTCTGGCAGGTTATCCAATTAGATAAAAAGGAAGGCCCTGTCTGCTTCCCAATTGGCCGAAGAGATAAACAGCTGTGATGATTGACGTGCTGAACAGCAAATGACAAGCACTGGATTTGTGTGACATTACCCTATCACACCTCCAGGAACTGCAACATTTTATATAGCCTTTAAGGGAATCCATCAGGGCCCAAGTATGTTACACCTTTACCCAAAACAGATTATAGGGACAGACTCAAGTCTGCCTTGGTTAACCTTGATAGTGGGAAAGCTTTTTGAAGTGACAATCCAGGGATAATAGTAATAGTCACTTTATAAGTGTGAATTTTTCCAGGAAAACCAAGATGGAAGTGTTTCAAGGCAAATCATTGTAATTAAACTGGATCGAGTTTTAGATGAGGTGACAGGGAGAGTAGAGGTAATGCCAATGTTGTGATTAACATGGACTTTCAAAAGACATCTCACAGATTTATCAGCAAGGTTGAAGTCCATGAGATGAAACACTCAGCAGCTGCCTAGGCATGAAGTTGGCTGAGGAACAGAGAGCAGTGCATTCTGCTGAACGGTTATTTACCAGTCTGGAGGAGATGTACAGTGCGCCCTGCAGGAGTCTGTCGGAGGAGCACAGCTTTTTACAATCTACCCTTATTGACCTAGACTTGGGTGTACCTACAATTCAACAGATGACTCAAAATTTGTCAATATTGTGAACTGTAATAAACTGCAGCAAGATGAAGTCAGGCGGGTGAAATAAGCAGGCACTCTTTTTAAAAAATTAATTTGTGGGATGGTGGCACCACAGGCTGGGCCAGCATTTATTGCCTGTCCCTAGTTGCCCTTGAGAATGTGGGGGTGAGCTGCCTTCTTGAATCACGGCAGTCCAGCTGCTGTGGGTTGACCCACAATGCCCTTAGAGAGGGAATTCCAGGATTTTGGCCGAGTAACAGTGAAAGAATATGGCAACATATCTCCAAATAAGGGTGGTGTGTGGTTTGGAAGGAACTTGAAGTTGGTCACCTTCCCATGTACTTGTCACCCTTGTCCTTCAAGACAGAAGTGGTCCTGGGTTTGGAAGGTGCCATCTGAGGATCTTTGGTGAATTTCTGCAGTGCACCTTGTAGATAGTACACACTGCCGCAACCGAGCGTTGGTGGTGGAGGGAGTGGATGCTTATGGAGGGATTAGGTGCAATTAAATCCAGAGAAGAGTGAGATGGTACATTTTGGTTGGAAGAATGTAGGGATATTGTCTAAAATAAGGATATAAATCCACATAGGCAGGATCAGAGAGAGACAGTCACCCAAGGCTGGAATCAAATCCAGGTCCCTGGGGCTGTGATGCAGTACTGCTAACCATTGAGCCACTGTGCCACCCAAAAAGCCAACACATAATGCAGCAAGATTGAAGGCTGAGACAGACAGATTTTTTTTAATGGATAAGGGAATTAAGGTTTATGAGGAAAAGATAGGGAAGAGGAGTTGAGGATTATCAGATCAGCTAGGATCTCATTGAATAATGGAGTAGAACTGATGGGCTGAATGGCCTTCATTTGCTAATATGTCTTGCAGTCTTTTATCAGGCAATTCAGTCAACCTCGCCTCTATCAGAGAGCAATCTTATCTTAAGCACAAGCCTTTATTTCCTTTCGTAGACCTGCAACCATCTCCCCCGCTAAAATAAAATACCATTTTCTTTACAAAGTCGCTACTAAATTAACATTCGGCATGCCCCCGATGCGATGGATTCCAGATTCTCTGAACAGACTGGTCACAAAATTTTCCTCACTTCTCTTCCAGTTCCCTTGCCAATTATTTGAAATCTGTGTACTTTGGTTACCAGCCCTCCCTGTCAGACCAGGAAATGGAAAATCAGCTACTCTATTAACAGAATTGCGCATTACAGTCCTTCCTCTCACTACGCCATGTCCAGCTCCCCACAGACATCTCCCTGTCCCTGCCCCATCCCCAATACCCCCCATTATCCCCACACCACCACTCTTCCTCCACCTTCCAAAGCTTTAAACACACCTCCTCAAACCTACCACCCTCTCCCCTCCCTCTCCCCACAGGCCTTAAACCCCCACCCTATCACTCCGTCACCACTCTCTATAGGAAGGATCTCATTAAACTGGAAGGGTGCAGAGAGGATTTACAAGGATGTTGCCAGGACTGGAGGGTTTGAGCTGAAGGGAGAGGCTGGAAAGGCTGGGGCTGTTTTTCCTGGAACGTAGAAGGTTGAAGGGTGACCTTCTTGAAGTGTATAAAATCATGAGGAGCCTGGATAGGGTGAATGGCAAAGATCGTCTTTCCTAAAGTGGGGGAATCCAAAACAAAAGGGCACAGGTTTAAGTCGGAAGGGGAAAGACTCAAAGGGACCTGAGGGGCAACATTTTCACAGAGAGGGTATTGCCGATGTGCAATGAACTGCCATTTAAAGGACATTTGGGCAGGTCCATGGATAGGAAAGGTTTAGAGGGATATAGGCCAATGCAGTCAAATGGGACTAGATTGGTTTGGTCACATGAATGAATTGGACCAAGGGGTCTGTTCTGTGCTGTTACACTCTGTATGACCTCCTCTCAGACTACCACACCACGCCCCTCAACTCCAACCTTCCAACAACACCCAAAGCCCCTGCCGTCTAAAGCTGAGCCAAGCGTTGTATTTGCTGCAGAAGGGAACCTCGCAATATTCATTCAGAATCTTCGAAAAGGTAAAGCTCAGGGGTTATTAGTTTACAAACCGAGCCTTAGGTTTCGATTCAGATCGGCAACCCTTTAGAGGAAGCATTTCCATCTCCCATAGTGCCTGACTGGGGGGGTGGGGGAGGGAGGTGGTGGGTTTGAGTAAGATTTCAAAACAATCATAGATCAATAATTGTTGGGAGGCCTTGCCCTTGCTTCAGATGTAAGCAAAGTACTTTAAAGAAGAGAATCCTTTTTTTCATCCTCCCTTCGTCTGAGAAAGAAAAATGGCAGATCCGTCGCACCATTTTGTGTCGTGATATGATCCACATCAAAGGGGGTCAATTATTACCCGTCTCGATTGGATATAATGCATTAGTGTAATGAACTGAAGGCAGTTGGAAGCAGCAGTGGGACAAATCAGATACACTAAACATAACTCCCACTGGGCCTGATCTATAAAAAATCTTATCTTCAAATAAATAACACACATTGTTTCCTGATCTTTGTGTGTGATTGGTACATTTACATCTAAGAAAGGAAAGAGATATTATGTTTATTAAATGTGGATAGACACAAAGAGAGTACTAGATGGAGAGGGTTTTAGAGAAATAGAAAGACAGACAGAGACAATGAGAGAGAGAGAGAGAGAGACAGATATCAAGAGAGAGCAAGAGAGAGAGATTCAGAAATACAGGAGGAAAATTGGAAAGGAAATATTGAGAGAGTCACCAAGGAGGGAGAGATGGACAAAGTGGGGTAAAACAGGGAGGGAGGAAGAAGCAGAGAGTGGGTCAAACAGGGAGAGAGAGAGAGGGTGGGGTCAAACAGGGAGGCAGACAGGGTGAAACTGGAAGGGTGACTGAGAAATGGATGAAGAAGCAGTAACTAACGCTGAAATAATTAATGGAATTGTTTTTGCAGTAGTACTCTTTGTGGTCTCCCCCTGCCAAAGGTACATCGATTCTCCTCTCTCTTCCCCATCCCCCACCCCTGCCTTTGATTGATCCAGGAATATAAAATAAAGGCAGGTTTGCATCAAAGAAAAGCTCTCCTTGTTCCTGATGTTATTACCCTCTGCTCTGTTACCATTTCACATCTCAGTATGTTAAAGCTACAATTTGTCAGCCTTTTTCAAATTTCTCCCTTAACGTTACCTCCAAGTCCCTGTGCTCATTTCAATTATTGTTAAATAAATTTTACCACTCAGCAAATGTGAGCAAGGGATGCTTTACTATCAAAGACATAAAACCAATTGGTCTGATTAAGAATGGCATGGTGGCTCAGTGGTTAACACTAGGGACTGGGGTTCAGTTCCACCCTTATGTGACTGTGTGGAATTTGCATATTCTCCTTGTGTCTGTTTAGGTTTCATCCTGCAGTCCAGAAATGTGCAGGTTAAATGCATTGGCTGTGCTAAATTACCTTGCGGTGTTCAAAGATATGTGGGTTTGCCTTGGGAAATGCAGGGTTACAGGGATTCAGAGTGTCGGTGTAGACTTGATGGGCCGAATGGCCTGCTTTCACACTGGAGGGATTCTATATTCGGACATTACACTTTTCCCAGCAGGCTTTGTGAGCTCAGGGACGTTAGGTTAAATGCATTGGCTGTGCTAAATTGCCTTGCGGTGTTCAAAGATGTGTGGGTTTGCCTTGGGAAATGCAGGGTTACAGGGATTCAGAATGTCGGTGTAGACTTGATGGGCCAAATGGCCTGCTTTCACACTGGAGGGATTCTATATTCGGACATTACACTTTTCCCAGCAGGCTTTGTGAGCTCAGGGACGTTTGGGGCGGGGTGGGGCTGGGGAATTGAAGTTTCCCTTCAAAATTTGACCTTTGGAGTTCATGTCCTACTCCAACATTTGTTGGTCACAAAACATGTGCTTGCGAAATAGCCAAACATGTTGAGTGTCAATCTGTAAATCTTCCCAATGCGCACCAATGACAGGCCAAAACAATTTGAGTGATTCCTAGGTACTGACATGACAGTAGATATTGGAGCATCTACCGTCAACTACGATGGCGATAGTAAAATGCGGCCTTTGTAAAAACTTCTCACTGTATGTCTATACTGGAGTGCAAGTGACAATAAAGGATATTCTATTCTAATAAAGGATAGTCTCTTTGCCAAAAAAAATTACTTTATATAGCCCCAGGCTCCAACACGCATGTAAAAGTATATGTGGTCACCACAACTCAATCTCCTTGGGAATGCCAGTGGGCTGGACTTGTGATAAAGGTTGGTGACACAACAAGGGTGTGTTTTATGGGGTGGAGGTAGGGTGGGCTCAGGACCTGCCTTCATGGGCAGCCCATGGTGGAGGTCATGGCACTGTGGGTTGGACCTCCTTCCAAGGAGAGAACTCAAGATGAACAACACTGGGAAGCAGTATCCCCGACACAGTCAAGGAAAACTCTCACAAAGGTTCCAGTTTGGGTCTCAATCCAGGGCACTGAACACAAGCATCCAGGCTGATGGTCTGTCTAGAGCTGAGAGAGTGCTGCACTGACTGGGCAGATGCCTTTTAGGTGACATTTCACACTGAATCCCAATGGCTGGATATAACAGGTAGCAGTCAAGATTAGAGTGGTGCTGTCATAGCACAGCAGGTCAAGCAGCATCCGGTGCTGAGCTTTTCCAGCACCACTCTAATCTTGATTCTGATCTCCAGCATCTGCAGTACTCACTCTCGCCTATAACAGATAGCATGCCAATGTTTCACAGAAGGGTGGGGGGAGTATGCCACCTTAATCAATAACAGTCAAAACAATTTATATGGTCACAAACACATTCTGGGAACTTGCTGTGTGCAAATTGGCTGCCGCACTGCTAATGTTAGAGCAGGGATTATGTTCCAAAAACCTCCCAGTCGGCTGTAATATTCTTCGATATATTTCGTGACCATGGGACCCCGTGAATTAAATCTCATTTTGCTTTTATAAGCTGCATGTGTTTGTAGATGTGCAGCACTCGAGAATAATGCACTGTCATCAACCCCTTCCATCACATTACTGATGATCGAGAGTAGACTGATGAGGTGGGAATTGGCCAGGTTAAATTTATCCTGTTTGTTGTGTATAGGATATATCTGGGCAATCTTCCATATTGTCAGGTAGATGTCAGTGTTGTAGCTGTACTGGAACAGCCTGGCTACGGCTATGGTCAGTTGTCATAGAATCCACAGTGTGGAAACAGGCCCTTCAGCCCAACCAATCTACACTGACCCTCCGAAGAGTAACCCACCCAGACCCATTCCCCTACCCTATATTTATCACCGACTAATGCACCTAACCTACACGTCCCTGAACCCTATGGACAATTTAGCACGGCCAATTCACCAAACCTGCACATCTTTGAATTATGCGAGGAAACCAGAGCATCTGGAGGAAACCCACGCAGACACGGGGAGAGTGAGCAAGCTCCACATAGACAGTCGCCTGAAGGTGGAATCAAACCTAGGTCCCTGGTGCTGTCAGGCAGCAGTTCTAACCACTGAGCCACCCCACCGTGCCCCCCCAAGAGTTTTAGGACAAATCTCAGGCCACCCCAGATGGGACTTGAACCCACAATCCCTGACTTAGGAAGCCAGTGCTGTGCTGTGCTGTGCTGTTCCAGCAATAAAGTTTCAACTTAGGAAGCCAGTGCCTTATCCATTAGGCATCTGGAGCAAAGTCTTCAGTACTGTAGCCAGAATGTTGTCAGGGTCCATAACCTTTGCGGTATCCAGTCTCTCCAACCATTTCTTAATATCACACGGAGTGAATCAAATTGATTGGAGACTGGTATCTGTAATGTTGGGGACCACTGGAGGAGGCCAAGATGGCTGAAGATTATGGCGAAAGCTTCAGCCTTATCTTTTTGCGCTGATGAGCTGGGCTTGTCCATTATTGAGGATGGGGATATTTGTGATGCTTCCTCCTCGACATGAACTGTTTAATCGTCCACCACCATTCACAATAGGATTTGGCAGGAGTGCAGAGTTCTGCAATCGCTTAGCTCTGTCTATCTCTCGCTGCCTGTGCTGTTTGACATGCAAGTGCTCCTATCTGGTAGCTTCACCAGGTTGAAACCTCATTTTTAGGTGTGCCTGGTGCTGCTCCTGGCAGGCTCTCCAGCAGCCTCCATTGAGCCAGGGTTGATCCCCTAGCGTGATGGTAATGATTGAGTAGGGGATATGCCGGGCTGAGAGGATACAGATTGTAGTTGAATACAATTCTGCTGCTGTTGATGGCCCACAGCGTATTATGGATACCCAGTTTTGAGCTTGTCAATAATTAACCACATTGATGTGAGTCGGGAGTTACGTTAAAGATAGAATCGGTAAAAACGCACATTTTGTTCCTCAGTGGACCTGAGTGGATTACCAGACTGGGGTTTCTCTATGACTGTCTTTATGGGGTTAGTTGGCTGGATGGTCAGATTGGTGCCAACAGCACAGGATAGGACCGATTCCGGTTGGGGTGGTTTTGGGATCGGCCGTCCTTGCTTGTGGTAGCGGCGGTGGGACTGTGGATCAGACCTGCCTTTAGGCAGAAAACTGCAGAACAACACCTCCGACTCAACCTTAATCGTGAAATCCTGATGTTAAACGTCATTGCTGGAGCAAAGAGCCTGACTGGTTGTCTGCCTGGCATGAGGGGAAATGGCCCAAATGTTAACTCTTTAAACACACACTTCAACAAAGCTCCATTTGAGAGGCTGAAGCCACTGAATTAATCACCCGGGTCTCTTGAGTGCATTAACTATCTGTCTTGATTAAATATTGATTATTGAACATCTCCAGGTAACATTTGAAACTGCAGGACTGTAACTTGCAGTGTAATGCCTTCTCACAAACCCCATGACATACTGCTTGATCTACTGCACTTTCAGGTTCTGGGTAGGATTATTGCCTTGAGACTCCTGGCTACCTACCTCACGTTCAGATGCTGCTACTCACCTCTACTAGCCCTGACACTGACCCCGCTGCAACCCCCAACATCAATTCCTGTCAAATTCAGTCACTGTCCCTGTGCCTTCATTAAACTGATCTATTTCATCAACACTTGATTAGCCTTCGCCATTTGGGTCCCTCCAAGCTGCAATTTCCTTCGGCACTAAACTTTCAAGTGACAGTTTTATTCCTGTCGAAAGTAAATTAGACTTGCTCTGAATGTGACCATTCCATGTGGTCTACTAATGTCTGAACACAGTGCCTTGGAGAAATTACAAACCCAATAATTTGCCTCCACAGTTGCAGCTTTCATTTGATTGTCTATTAAAGAAGCATGTGCCAAATAATTGGATCAAGCAGTACAGAACAGTCAGGGCCTCTGGCTCAAACTACAGGAACTAACAGCGGTACTCATGTTAATCCTTCAAACTCTCTCTCTCTCTCTCACTCACTGGCACTTTCTAGTTCCATCTTCGAGCTTCTCCACAGTGTCCACTGTTGAGCTTTCTCATGATTTTCTCTTGGTTTTTAGAATACTCTGTCCCTTGACCCACTTTGTACAAGCTGCAGTTCTACATGGTGCTTTGTCTATCTCGCTGTCTTCCTCAATCCGTCTTTGTCATGATTTGGATTTGGATTTGGATATAACATGGTATTGTGTGATTTTTTTAACTTTGTCTTTGTCATGTTAAACTTTCCTCCTCTTTATTTCCTGTCTTTACTTATCAATCTCAATCTGTAATCTCGAGTCCTACAACTGTATGGGATCTCAGCTTCCAACACTGATCTTTTACATGCCCCTGATTTTAACTGCCATATTATTGGCTCCTTAATCTTCAGTTCCTTAGGCCTGAAGTTCTGGAGTTCCCTACCCAGACCTTTTCACTTCTTTCTCAATGAATAGCAGGGCACAAGGAAACTCGGAGAAATAGAGAGATCTGGGAGTGCCAGCCCACAGATCCCTGAAAGGGGCAGGGCAGGTTAAAACACCGTAGGTAATCTAATCTAAACAAAAATAGGGGAGTTAATGCAAACGGGACACTTGGCTTTATCAGCAGGCATAGATTGTAAGAACAGGGAGGTGATGTTAGAGTTGTACAGAACATCACTGAAGACACAGCTCGAATACAATGTGCAGTTCTGGTCACCACACTATAGGGAGGATGTGTTTACACTGGACAGGGTGTGGAGGAGATTCACCGGGATGTTGCCTGGGCTGGAGTAATTCAGTTATGAAGAGAGGCTGGATAAGCTTGGGTTGTATCCTTTGATGCAGAGGAGGTTGAGGGGGACCTGATTGAGGTGTATAAGGTTATGAAGGGTATGGACAGGGTGAATAGAAAGCAGCTGTTCCCCTTAGTCAACGTGTCAATGAAATCACTGCACAGAGGCCAATATCCTGTCACCAAGTCACCCTTTATTCACCTGTGGCCAGCCAGCTCAGAGTCAGTCCCCTGAACTGGGGAGATTTTAAATCCCCTGTTTATATATATTTTTTCTTTTTTTTCTCTTTTTCAAACCCCCACACTACCACTAAATGCTTATTTCTCCCCAACACCCATGTCTTGTGTGTGTGCAGGTGAAAAAACGAGTACAGAAAGCTTTATTCATACCCCACCACCAGGAAGAAAGGAAGCATCCGAGTGGCCAGTGACAAATAATGCCCTTCTCATCAAAGGAATCCTCTGTTTATATTTTTTCTTTTTTCTCTCAACTAACTCCCGGTTATATTTTTTTCTTGAACTAAGGAGAATCTGGTTGTCATAGATCAGAGAACATTACAGTACAGACCCTTCGGCCCTCGATGTTGCACTGACCTGTGAAACCAATCTGAAGCCCATCTAACCTACATGATTCCATTTTCAGCCATATGTTTATCCAATTACCATTTAAGTGCCCTTAAATTTGGCGAGTCTACTACTGTTGCAGGCAGTGCATTCCACGCCCCTACAACTCTCTCAGTAAAGAAACTACCTCTCACATCTGTCCTGTGTCTACCACCCCTCAATTTAAAGCTATGTCCCCTCGTGCTGGCCATCACCATCCAAGGAAGAGGGCTCTCCCTGTCCACCTTATCTAATCCTCTGATTATCTTATATGTCTCAATTAAGTCACATCTCAACCTTCTTCTCTCTAATGAAAACAGCATCAACTCCCTCAGCCTTTCCTCATAAGACCTTCCCTCCATACCAGGCAACATCCTAGTAAATCTCCTCTGAATCCTTTCCAAAGCTTCCACATCCTTCCTATAATGCGGTGACCAGAATTGTACGCAATTCTCCAAATGTGGCCATACCAGAGTTTTGTACAGCTGCAGCGTGACCTCCTGGCTCCGAAACTCAATCCCTCTCCCAATAAAAGTTAACACACTGTATGCCTTCTTAACAACCCTATCAACATGGGTGGCAACTATCAGGGATCTGTGTACATGGACACAGATCTTTCTGCTCATCTACACTACCAAGAATCTTACCATTAGCACAATGCTCTGCATTCATGTTGCTCCTTCCAAAGTGAATCACTTCATACTTTTCTGCATTAACCTCCATTTGCCACCTCTCAGCCCAGCTCTGCAGCTTATCTCTGTCCTTCTGTAACCTGCAACATCCTTCGGCACTATCCACAACTCCACTGACCTTAGTGTCTTCCGCAAATTTACTAACCCATCCTTCTACGTCCTCATCCAGGTCATTTATAAAAATGGCAAATAGTAGTGGCCCCAGAACAGATCCTTGTGGTACACCACTAGTAACTGAACTCCGGGATAGACATTTCCCATCAACTACCACCCTCTGTCTCCTTTCAGCTAGCCAGTTTCTGATCTAACCCACTAAATCACTCTCAATCCCATGCCTCCGTATTTTGTTCAAGAACACAAAACCATGTTGACTATCCCTAATCAACTTATTCCTTTTTGCGATGATTATAAATCCTATCTCTTACAACCTTTTCTAACACGTTACCCATAACCGAAGTAAGGCTCACTGGTTTGTAATTACCGGGGTTATCTCCTCTCCCCTTCCTGAACAAAGGGACAACATTTGCTATCCTCCAGTCTTCTGGCACTAATCCTGTAGACAATGATGACACAAAGATCAAAGCCAAAGGCTCTGCCATCTCCTCCATGGCTTCCCAAAGAATCCTAGGATAAATCCCATCTGGCCCAGGGGACGTATCCATTTTCCCAGTTTCCAGAATTGTTAGCACCTTCTCCTTGTGAGCCTCAATCCCATATATCCTAGCAGCCT
Organism: Chiloscyllium plagiosum; assembly: GCF_004010195.1. NCBI lineage: Eukaryota > Metazoa > Chordata > Chondrichthyes > Orectolobiformes > Hemiscylliidae > Chiloscyllium > Chiloscyllium plagiosum. The sequence goes on along the minus strand of NC_057716.1, from coordinate 27,378,288 downwards.
GTATCTCAGTATGCTCCTCGACAGCATTGTCTTTTACCAGTGTGAATACTGACAAAAAAATACTGTGCTTCTCCTCTCTCCTCTGACTCCACACACTTCGGCGGGTCGGTGTGGACTCGTTGGGCCGAAGGGCCTGTTTCCACACTGTAAGTAATCTAATTGTAAATCTAAGTAATCTAATCTAATTATAAAAAACTTCTCACTACTGTCCTTGCTTGGCCTTAATCTTACTCTAGTCATTCTTTTCTTCCTGAAAAACCTACACAAAACAACTAAGTCGCTGGATAAATAGTTCCTAACTCGGTACAGATAATACAACAATGTGTAGCACCTCTCCGTCCTGTTTATACTTCTTTTAAACCCCACACTACCACCTAACAGTAGTAGGTGCTTATTTCTCCTTAACACCATGTCATGTGTGTGCAGGTGTAGGGCACAGTGAAGAATGAGTGCAGAAAACTTTATTTATATTCCACTACCAAGAAGAAAGGAAACACTTGGGTGGCCAGTGACAAGCTGTGCCCTTTTCGACAAAGGAAGCCCCTGTTTTTCTGTTTTTTTTCCCCCACATTACCACCTAACAGCGGTAATGCTTATTTTTCCCCAGTACCCATGTCATGTGTGTGCAGGTGTATGATACAGTGAACAACAACAAGTGTGTAAATCTTTGTTTATTTTCCACCACCAGGAATAAAGGAAACACCAGAGTGGCCAGTGACAAGCAGTGCCCTTCACATTAACGGGCAGTGATCAAACAGTGAAGGGGAGGGTAGGGATTAAATCAAAATAGAGTTGGAGGGGGAAATAATACACTTCACTTCCCGCGATGCCCACCTCTCCCTGAACAGCTCGAGGGTGTTCGTGCTCCTTCTCCAGAGACACCCGGGCTCTAACGTAACCGCAGAAGAGGGGCAGGCAGTCGGCCCTAATGACCCCCTCCATGGCCCGCTGCCTGGACCTATTAATGGCCAGTTTGGCCAGGCCCAGGAGCAGACCCACGAGGAGGTCCTCTGACCTACCCTCCCTCCTCCCCTGTTTATATTTTTCCCCTGAGGAGATTCTAAATCTTCTGTTTATATTGGTCAGCCAGGGCTTTCTTTGGCTCAGGTTAACAACCCCAATCAAGGATCTTGTAGTCAACAAGATCTGCCTGGTTCCAATCACTACAGTCAATAACGAGGGGGCACCCTCTTAAAGTGAGAGGCAAGAGGTTTCAAGGAAATGTCAGGAAAGCCTTTTTCATCCAGAGGCTGGTGCGAGTTTGAAATGCACTGCCTGGGAGGGTAGTTAAGGCGGGAAACCTCACAACCTTTAAAATGTACTTGGATGAGCACTTGAAGTGTCATAACATTCAAGGCTTTGGGCCTAGTGTGGGGAAATGGGACAAGTGTAGATAACAGTATATTTTTGGTGGTACACATTTAATGGCGCAAAGATCCTCTTCTGTACTGTACGAATCCATGGCTCCTTAAAACTATAGTTTCTTTCCACCCTTTCGGTCACCATCCCAATACGTCTTTACGTGGCTCAGCACTAAATCGTGATCTTGTGATTCTCTTGTAAAACAGTTTGGATATAGCACTACACTACACATGTTACCCAGATGATAGAGATACTGTTCTTGTTGCATGATAATACAGCTAATAATTGAGGGATAGCTAATGGAGCTCCCATTCTACTATAATGTTATCCATTAAATCAATTTAATCTTATTATCTTACAAATCTATTAAACCTTCCATGTGGAAAACAGGTACAAATTCCTGGTGTAAATGATAAGAATGAGTCAAGCCAGGAATCTGAGTAAGACTCTTATACATATAAAAACCTGCTGTGTCTGTCTTCTACATCCAAATTCAAGATGTCTTCACTCTTTCTGTCCAATAGAGCTCACCATACTGCTGGGTGAGAGCCACTTTAGGCTCGTGTCCTGTCCTGTCATTAAAACTCTTCAGTGCAGCCTTGAAGGTGGACTCAAACACTTACACAAAACAACTAGTCACGGGATTAAATATTTCCTAACTCTGTACAGATATTGCAACAATGTATAGATTAGATTCCCTACAGTGTGGAAACAGGCCCTTCGGTCCAACCAGTCCACACTGACCCTCTGAAGAGCAACCCACCCAGACCCATTTCCCTCTGACTAATACACCTTACACTACGGGCAATTTAGCATGGCCAATTCACCTGACTTGCACATCTTTGGTCTGTGGGAGGAAACCGGAGCACCCGGAGGAAACCCACGCAGACATGAGGAGAATAGCGCGTCTCCTACTTTAAATGTACTGTCCCCTATCTCTGAAACCGTTCCAATCAAGGACACTTCGTAACTCTGTCTTGTCTCTTCCATCCCACATGTGGTCATCATTCAAATCTGATTTCATCCAGTGTGTGCTCTATTGCAACAAACTTACATTCCATCACCTTCACAGCATATGTAAGCTCTTCCCAGTTGTCTCCATGGCTACAGGTTGTCATGATTTTTACCCTCTA